>NW_028256480.1:0-17924 GCF_048593485.1 Apis florea | reverse complement strand
CTCCGAAATTTTAAAAAATCAAAAATACCCTTCCACTATTTTGAATATAGCGTCTGAACCGTTTCTCTCCGAAAAACCCGAATGAAATCAGTCGAAAGAGGAGAGTTTCGCGCTTGAAATGAAAAAATCCCAAATACGCCTACTAGAAGATAAGATACAGCGGTTTAAATAATCCGAAATTTTAAAAAATCAAAAATACCCTTCCACTATTTTGAATATAGCGTCTGAACCGTTTCTCTCCGAAAAACCGGAATGAAATGAGTCGAAAGAGGAGAGTTTCGCGCTTGAAAGGAGCCAAAAAAATCCTAAATACGCCTACTAGAAGATAAGATACAGCGGTTTAAATACTTCGAAATTTTAAAAAATCAAAAATACCCATCCACTATTTTGAATATAGCGTCTGAACCGCTTCTCTCCGAAAAACCCGAATGAAATGAGTCGAAAGAGGAGAGTTTCGCGCTTGAAGTGAGCCAAAAAATCCTAAATACGCCTACTAGAAGATAAGATACAGAGGTTTAAATATTCCGAAATTTTAAAAAATCAAAAATACCCTTCCACTATTTTGAATATAGCGTCTGAACCGTTTCTCTCCGAAAACCGGAATGAAACGAGTCGAAAGAGGAGAGTATCGCGCTTGAAAGGAGCAAAAAAATCCTAAATACGCCTACTAGAAGATAAGATACAGCGGTTTAAAGACTTCGAAATTTTAAAAAATCAAAAATACCCTCCAATCTTTTGAATATAGCGTCTGAACCGTTTCTCTCCGAAAAACCCGAATGAAATGAGTCGAAAGAGGAGAGTTTCGCGCATGAAGGGAGCCAAAAAAATCCTAAATACGCCTACTAGAAGATAAGATACAGCGGTTTAAAAACTTCGAAATTTTAAAAAATCAAAAATACCCTCCAATATTTTGAATATAGCGTCTGAACCGTTTCTCTCCGAAAAACCCGAAAGAAATGAGTCGAAAGAGGAGAGTTTCGCGCTTGAAGGGAGCCAAAAAAATCCTAAATACGCCTAATAGAAGATAAGATACAGCGGTTTAAAAATTCCGAAATTTTAAAAAATCAAAAATACACTTCCACTATTTTGAATATAGCGTCTGAACCGTTTCTCTCCGAAAAACCAGAATGAAATGATTCGAAAGAGGAGAGTTTCGCGCTTGAAACGAGCCAAAAAAATCCTAAATACGCCTACTAGAAGACAAGATACAGCGGTTTAAAGACATCCAAATTTTAAAAAATCAAAAATACCCTACCAATCTTTTGAATATAGCGTCTGAACCGTTTCTCTCCGAAAAACCCTAATGAAATGATTCGAAAGAGGAGAGTTTCGCGCTTGTAAGGAGCCAAAAAAATCCTTAATACGCCTACAAGAAGATAAGATACAGCGGTTTAAATATTCCGAAATTTTAAGAAATCAAAAATAGCCTTCCACTATTTTGAATATAGCGTCTGAACCGTTTCTCTCCGAAAAACCGGAATGAAACGTGTCGAAAGAGGAGAGTTTCGCGCTTGAAACGAGCCAAAAAAATCCTAAATACGCCTACTAGAAGATAAGATACAGAGGTTTAAATATTCGGAAATTTTAAAAAATCAAAAATACCCTTCCACTATTTTGAATATAGCGTCTGAACCGTTTCTCTCCGAAAAACCCGAATGAAATGAGTCGAAAGAGGAGAGTTTCGCGCTTGAAATGAGCCAAAAAAATCATACTACAAGACAAGATACAGAGGTTTAAAAATTCCGAAATTTTAAAAAATCAAAGATAGCCTTCCACTATTTTGAATATAGCGTCTGAACCGTTTCTCTCCGAAAAACCCGAATGAAATGAGTCGAAAGAGGAGAGTTTCGCGCTTGAAGTGAGCCAAAAAAATCCTAAATACGCCTACTAGAAGATAAGATACAGAGGTTTAAATATTCCGAAATTTTAAAAATCAAAAATACCCTTCCACTATTTTGAATATAGCGTCTGAACCGTTTCTCTCCGAAAAACCCGAATGAAAGGAGTCGAAAGAGGAGAGTTTCGCGCTTGAAGGGAGCCAAAAAATCCTAAATACGCCTACTAGAAGATAAGATACAGCGGTTTAAATACTTCGAAATTTTAAAAAATCAAAAATACCCTCCAATCTTTTGAATATAGCGTCTGAACCGTTTCTCTCCGAAAAACCCGAATGAAATGAGTCGAAAGAGGAGAGTTTCGCGCTTGAAGGGAGCCAAAAAAATCCTAAATACGCCTACTAGAAGATAAGATACAGCGGTTTAAATACTCCGAAATTTTAAAAAATCAAAAATACCCTCCAATCTTTTGAATATAGCGTCTGAACCGTTTCTCTCCGAAAAACCCGAATGAAATGAGTCGAAAGAGGAGAGTTTCGCGCTTGAAAGGAGCCAAAAAAATCCTAAATACGCCTACTAGAAGATAAGATACAGCGGTTTAAATACTTCGAAATTTTAAAAAATCAAAAATACCCTTCCACTCTTTTGAATATAGCGTCTGAACCGTTTCTCTCCGAAAAACCCGAATGAAATGAGTCGAAAGAGGAGAGTTTCGCGCTTGAAAGGAGCCAAAAAAATCCTAAATACGCCTACTAGAAGATAAGATACAGAGGTTTAAATACTCCGAAATTTTAAAAAATCAAAAATACCCTTTCACTATTTTGAATATAGCGTCTGAACCGTTTCTCTCCGAAAAACCCGAATGAAATGAGTCGAAAGAGGAGAGTTTCGCGCTTGAAGCGAGCCAAAAAAATCCTAAATACGCATAATAGAAGATAAGATACAGCGGTTTAAAAATTCCGAAATTTTAAAAAATCAAAAATACCCTTCCACTATTTTGAATATAGCGTCTGAACCGTTTCTCTCCGAAAAACCCGAATGAAATGAGTCGAAAGAAGAGAGTTGCGCGCTTGAAATGAGCCAAAAAAATACTAAATACGCTTACTAGAAGATAAGATACAGCGGTTTAAAAATTCCGAAATTTTAAAAAAACCAAAAATACTTCCACTATTTTGAATATGGCGTCTGAACCGTTTCTCTCCGAAAAACCGGAATGAAACGAGTCGAAAGAGGAGAGTTTCGCGCTTGAAAGGAGCAAAAAAATCCTAAATACGACTACTAGGAGATAAGGTACAGCGGTTTAGATACTCCGAAATTTTAAAAAATCAAAAATAGCCTTTCATTAATTTGAATATAGCGTCTGAACCGTTTCTCTCCGGAAAACCCGAATGAAATGATTCGAAAAGGGAGAGATTCGCGCTTGTAAGGAGCCAAAAAAATCCTAAATACGCCTACTAGAAGATAAGATACAGCGGTTTAAAGACATCGATATTTTAAAAAATCAAAAATACCCTTCCACTATTTTGAAGCTAGTGTCTGAACCGTTTCTCTCCGAAAAACCGGAATGAAACTAGTCGAAAGAGGAGAGTTTCGCGCTTGAAAGGAGCCAAAAAAATCCTAAATGCGCCTACTAGAAGATAAGATACAGAGGTTTAAATACTTCGAAATTTTAAAAAATCAAAAATACCCTCCAATCTTTTGAATATAGCGTCTGAACCGTTTCTCTCCGAAAAACCCGAATGAAATGAGTCGAAAAAGGAGAGTTTCGCGCTTGAAGGGAGCCAAAAAAATCCTAAATACGCCTACTAGAAGATAAGATACAGCGGTTTAAAAACTTCGAAATTTTAAAAAATCAAAAATACCCTCCAATCTTTTGAATATAGCGTCTGAACCGTTTCTCTCCGAAAAACCCGAAAGAAATGAGTCGAAAAAGGAGAGTTTCGCGCTTGAAGGGAGCCAAAAAAATCCTAAATACGCCTACTAGAAGATAAGATACAGCGGTTTAAAAATTCCGAAATTTTAAAAAATCAAAAATACCCTTCCACTATTTTGAATATAGCGTCTGAACCGTTTCTCTCCGAAAAACCCGAATGAAATGAGTCGAAAGAGGAGAGTTTCGCGCTTGAAGGGAGCCAAAAAAATCCTAAATACGCATACTAGAAGATAAGATACAGCGGTTTAAAAATTCCGAAATTTTAAAAAATCAAAAATACCCTTCCACTATTTTGAATATAGCGTCTGAACCGTTTCTCTCCGAAAAACCAGAATGAAATGAGTCGAAAGAGGAGAGTTTCGCGCTTGAAAGGAGCCAAAAAAATCCTAAATACGCCTACTAGAAGACAAGATACAGCGGTTTAAAGACTTCGAAATTTTAAAAAATCAAAAATACCCTACCAATCTTTTGAATATAGCGTCTGAACCGTTTCTCTCAGAAAAACCCGAATGAAATGATTCGAAAGAGGAGAGTTTCGCGCTTGTAAGGAGCCAAAAAAATCCTAAATACGCCTACTAGAAGATAAGATACAGAGGTTTAAATATTCCGAAATTTTAAGAAATCAAAAATAGCCTTCCACTATTTTGAATATAGCGTCTGAACCGTTTCTTTCCGAAAAACCGGAATGAAACGTGTCGAAAGAGGAGAGTTTCGCGCTTGAAACGAGCCAAAAAAATCCTAAATACGCCTACTAGAAGACAAGATACAGAGGTTTAAATATTCCGAAATTTTAAAAAATCAAAAATAGCCTTCCACTATTTTGAATATAGCGTCTGAACCGTTTCTTTCCGAAAAACCGGAATGAAACGTGTCGAAAGAGGAGAGTTTCGCGCTTGAAACGAGCCAAAAAAATCCTAAATACGCCTACTAGAAGATAAGATACAGCGGTTTAAAGACATCGAAATTTTAAAAAATCAAAAATACCCTCCAATCTTTTGAATATAGCGTCTGAACCGTTTCTCTCCGAAAAACCCGAAAGAAATTAGTCGAAAAAGGAGAGTTTCGCGCTTGAAGGGAGCCAAAAAAATCCTAAATACGCATAATAGAAGATAAGATACAGCGGTTTAAAAATTCCGAAATTTTAAAAAATCAAAAATACCCTTCCACTATTTTGAATATAGCGTCTGAACCGTTTCTCTCCGAAAAACCCGAATGAAATGAGTCGAAAGAAGAGAGTTGCGCGCTTGAAATGAGCCAAAAAAATACTAAATACGCTTACTAGAAGATAAGATACAGCGGTTTAAAAATTCCGAAATTTTAAAAAAACCAAAAATACTTCCACTATTTTGAATATGGCGACTGAACCGTTTCTCTCCGAAAAACCGGAATGAAACGAGTCGAAAGAGGAGAGTTTCGCGCTTGAAAGGAGCAAAAAAATCCTAAATACGACTACTAGGAGATAAGGTACAGCGGTTTAGATACTCCGAAATTTTAAAAAATCAAAAATAGCCTTTCATTAATTTGAATATAGCGTCTGAACCGTTTCTCTCCGGAAAACCCGAATGAAATGATTCGAAAAGGGAGAGATTCGCCCTTGTAAGGAGCCAAAAAAATCCTAAATACGCCTACTAGAAGATAAGATACAGCGGTTTAAAGATTCCGAAATTTTTAAAAATCAAAAATACCCTTCCACTATTTTGAAGCTAGTGTCTGAACCGTTTCTCTCCGAAAAACCGGAATGAAACTAGTCGAAAGAGGAGAGTTTCGCGCTTGAAAGGAGCCAAAAAAATCCTAAATGCGCCTACTAGAAGATACGATACAGCGGTTTAAATACTTCGAAATTTTGAAAAATCAAAAATACCCTTCCACTATTTTGAATATAGCGTCTGAACCGTTTCTCTCCGAAAAACCGGAATGAAAGGTGTCGAAAGAGGAGAGTTTCGCGCTTGAAACGAGCCAAAAAAATCCTAAATACGCCTACTAGAAGATAAGATACAGCGGTTTAAATACTCCAAAATTTTAAAAAATCAAAAATGCCCTCCAATCTTTTGAATATAGCGTCTGAACCGTTTCTCTCCGAAAAACCCGAATGAAATGATTCGAAAGAGGAGAGATTCGCGCATGTAAGGAGCCAAAAAAATCTTAAATACGCCTAATAGAAGATAAGATACAGAGGTTTAAATATTCCGAAATTTTAAAAAATCAAAAATACCCTCCAATCTTTTGAATATGGTGTCTGAACCGTTTCTCTCAGAAAAACCCGAATGAAATGAGTCGAAAAAGGAGAGTTTCGCGCATGAAGGGAGCCAAAAAAATCCTAAATATACCTACTAGAAGATAAGATACAGCGGTTTAAAAATTCCGAAATTTTAAAAAATCAAAAATACCCTTCCACTATTTTGAATATAGCGTCTGAACCGTTTCTCTCCGAATAACCCGAATGAAATGAATCGAAAGAGGAGAGTTTCGCGCTTGAAGTGAGCCAAAAAATCCTAAATACGCCTACTAGAAGATAAGATACAGAGGTTTAAATATTCCGAAATTTTAAAAAATCAAAAATACCCTTCCACTATTTTGAATATAGCGTCTGAACCGTTTCTCTCCGAAAAACCCGAATGAAATGAGTCGAAAGAGGAGAGTTTCGCGCTTGAAGTGAGCCAAAAAATCCTAAATACGCCTACTAGAAGATAAGATACAGAGGTTTAAAAATTCCGAAATTTTAAAAAATCAAAAATACCCTTCCACTATTTTGAATATAGCGTCTGAACCGTTTCTCTCCGAAAAACCCGAATGAAAGGAGTCGAAAGAGGAGAGTTTCGCGCTTGAAAGGAGCCAAAAAAATCCTAAATACGCCTACTAGAAGATAAGATACAGAGGTTTAAATATTCCGAAATTTTAAAAAATCAAAAATACCCTTCCACTATTTTGAATATAGCGTCTGAACCGTTTCTCTCCGAAAAACCCGAATGAAATGAGTCGAAAGAGGAGAGTTTCGCGCTTGAAGTGAGCCAAAAAATCCTAAATACGCCTACTAGAAGATAAGATACAGAGGTTTAAATACTCCGAAATTTTAAAAAATCAAAAATACCCTTCCACTATTTTGAATATAGCGTCTGAACCGTTTCTCTCCGAAAAACCCGAATGAAATGAGTCGAAAGAGGAGAGTTTCGCGCTTGAAAGGAGCCAAAAAAATCCTAAATACGCCTACTAGAAGACAAGATACAGCGGTTTAAAAATTCCGAAATTTTAAAAAATCAAAAATACCCTTCCACTATTTTGAATATAGCGTCTGAACCGTTTCTCTCCGAAAAACCGGAATGAAATGTGTCAAAAGAGGAGAGTTTCGCGCTTGAAACGAGCCAAAAAAATCCTAAATACGCCTACTAGAAGATAAGATACAGCGGTTTAAAAATTCCGAAATTTTAAAAAATCAAAAATACCCTTCCACTATTTTGAATATAGCGTCTGAACCGTTTCTCTCCGAATAACCCGAATGAAATGAATCGAAAGAGGAGAGTTTCGCGCTTGAAGTGAGCCAAAAAATCCTAAATACGCCTACTAGAAGATAAGATACAGCGGTTTAAAGACATCGAAATTTTAAAAAATCAAAAATACCCTCCAATCTTTTGAATATAGCGTCTGAACCGTTTCTCTCCGAAAAACCCGAATGAAATGAGTCGAAAGAGGAGAGTTTCGCGCTTGAAGGGAGCCAAAAAAATCCTAAATACGCCTACTAGAAGATAAGATACAGCGGTTTAAAAACTTCGAAATTTAAAAAATCAAAAATACCCTCCAATCTTTTGAATATAGCGTCTGAACCGTTTCTCTCCGAAAAACCCGAATGAAATGAGTCGAAAAAGGAGAGTTTCGCGCATGAAGGGAGCCAAAAAAATCCTAAATACGCCTACTAGAAGATAAGATACAGCGGTTTAAAAATTCCGAAATTTTAAAAAATCAAAAATACCCTTCCACTATTTTGAATATAGCGTCTGAACCGTTTCTCTCCGAAAAACCCGAATGAAATGAGTCGAAAGAGGAGAGTTTCGCGCTTGAAGGGAGCCAAAAAAATCCTAAATACGCATACTAGAAGATAAGATACAGCGGTTTAAAAATTCCGAAATTTTAAAAAATCAAAAATACCCTTCCACTATTTTGAATATAGCGTCTGAACCGTTTCTCTCCGAAAAACCAGAATGAAACGAGTCGAAAGAGGAGAGTTTCGCGCTTGAAACGAGCCAAAAAAATCCTAAATACGCCTACTAGAAGACAAGATACAGCGGTTTAAAGTCATCCAAATTTTAAAAAATCAAAAATACCCTACCAATCTTTTGAATATAGCGTCTGAACCGTTTCTCTCCGAAAAACCCGAATGAAATGAGTCGAAAGAGGAGAGTTTCGCGCTTGTAAGGAGCCAAAAAAATCCTAAATACGCCTACTAGAAGATAAGATACAGCGGTTTAAAAATTCCGAAATTTTAAAAAATCAAAAATACCCTTCCACTATTTTGAATATAGCGTCTGAACCGTTTCTCTCCGAAAAACCGGAATGAAACGTGTCGAAAGAGGAGAGTTTCGCGCTTGAAAGGATCCAAAAAAATCCTAAATACGCCTACTAGAAGACAAGATACAGAGGTTTAAATATTCCGAAATTTTAAAAAATCAAAAATAGCCTTCCACTATTTTGAATATAGCGTCTGAACCGTTTCTCTCCGAAAAACCGGAATGAAATGTGTCGAAAGAGGAGAGTTTCGCGCTTGAAACGAGCCAAAAAAATCCTAAATACGCCTACTAGAAGATAAGATACAGCGGTTTAAAGACTTCGAAATTTTAAAAAATCAAAAATACCCTCCAATCTTTTGAATATAGCGTCTGAACCGTTTCTCTCCGAAAAACCCGAAAGAAATTAGTCGAAAAAGGAGAGTTTCGCGCTTGAAGGGAGCCAAAAAAATCCTAAATACGCATACTAGAAGATAAGATACAGCGGTTTAAAAATTCCGAAATTTTAAAAAATCAAAAATACCCTTCCACTATTTTGAATATAGCGTCTGAACCGTTTCTCTCCGAAAAACCCGAATGAAATGAGTCGAAAGAAGAGAGTTTCGCGCTTGAAATGAGCCAAAAAAATACTAAATACGCTTACTAGAAGATAAGATACAGCGGTTTAAAAATTCCGAAATTTTAAAAAAACCAAAAATACTTCCACTATTTTGAATATGGCGTCTGAACCGTTTCTCTCCGAAAAACCGGAATGAAACGAGTCGAAAGAGGAGAGTTTCGCGCTTGAAAGGAGCAAAAAAATCCTAAATACGCCTACTAGGAGATAAGGTACAGCGGTTTAGATACTCCGAAATTTTAAAAAATCAAAAATAGCCTTTCATTAATTTGAATATAGCGTCTGAACCGTTTCTCTCCGGAAAACCCGAATGAAATGATTCGAAAAGGGAGAGTTTCGCGCTTGTTAGGAGCCAAAAAAATCCTAAATACGCCTACTAGAAGATAAGATACAGCGGTTTAAATATTCCGAAATTTTTAAAAATCAAAAATACCCTTCCACTATTTTGAAGCTAGTGTCTGAACCGTTCCTCTCCGAAAAACCGGAATGAAACTAGTCGAAAGAGGAGAGTTTCGCGCTTGAAAGGAGCCAAAAAAATCCTAAATGCGCCTACTAGAAGATACGATACAGCGGTTTAAATACTTCGAAATTTTGAAAAATCAAAAATACCCTTCCACTCTTTTGAATATAGCGTCTGAACCGTTTCACTCCGAAAAACCGGAATGAAAGGTGTCGAAAGAGGAGAGTTTCGCGCTTGAAACGATCCAAAAAAATCCTAAATACGCCTACTAGAAGATAAGATACAGCGGTTTAAATACTCCAAAATTTTAAAAAATCAAAAATGCCCTCCAATCTTTTGAATATAGCGTCTGAACCGTTTCTCTCCGAAAAACCCGAATGAAATGATTCGAAAGAGGAGAGATTCGCGCATGTAAGGAGCCAAAAAAATCTTAAATACGCCTAATAGAAGATAAGATACAGAGGTTTAAATATTCCGAAATTTTAAAAAATCAAAAATACCCTCCAATTTTTTGAATATGGCGTCTGAACCGTTTCTCTCAGAAAAACCCGAATGAAATGAGTCGAAAAAGGAGAGTTTCGCGCATGAAGGGAGCCAAAAAAATCCTAAATACACCTACTAGAAGATAAGATACAGCGGTTTAAAAATTCCGAAATTTTAAAAAATCAAAAATACCCTTCCACTATTTTGAATATAGCGTCTGAACCGTTTCTCTCCGAAAAACCCGAATGAAATGAGTCGAAAGAGGAGAGTTTCGCGCTTGAAGTGAGCCAAAAAAATCCTAAATACGCCTACTAGAAGATAAGATACAGAGGTTTAAAAATTCCGAAATTTTAAAAAATCAAAAATACCCTTCCACTATTTTGAATATAGCGTCTGAACCGTTTCTCTCCGAAAAACCCGAATGAAATGAGTCGAAAGAAGAGAGTTGCGCGCTTGAAATGAGCCAAAAAAATACTAAATACGCTTACTAGAAGATAAGATACAGCGGTTTAAAAATTCCGAAATTTTAAAAAAACCAAAAATACTTCCACTATTTTGAATATGGCGACTGAACCGTTTCTCTCCGAAAAACCGGAATGAAACGAGTCGAAAGAGGAGAGTTTCGCGCTTGAAAGGAGCAAAAAAATCCTAAATACGACTACTAGGAGATAAGGTACAGCGGTTTAGATACTCCGAAATTTTAAAAAATCAAAAATAGCCTTTCATTAATTTGAATATAGCGTCTGAACCGTTTCTCTCCGGAAAACCCGAATGAAATGATTCGAAAAGGGAGAGATTCGCCCTTGTAAGGAGCCAAAAAAATCCTAAATACGCCTACTAGAAGATAAGATACAGCGGTTTAAAAATTCCGAAATTTTTAAAAATCAAAAATACCCTTCCACTATTTTGAAGCTAGTGTCTGAACCGTTCCTCTCCGAAAAACCGGAATGAAACTAGTCGAAAGAGGAGAGTTTCGCGCTTGAAAGGAGCCAAAAAAATCCTAAATGCGCCTACTAGAAGATACGATACAGCGGTTTAAATACTTCGAAATTTTTAAAAATCAAAAATACCCTTCCACTATTTTGAATATAGCGTCTGAACCGTTTCACTCCGAAAAACCGGAATGAAAGGTGTCGAAAGAGGAGAGTTTCGCGCTTGAAAAGATCCAAAAAAATCCTAAATACGCCTACTAGAAGATAAGATACAGCGGTTTAAATACTCCAAAATTTTAAAAAATCAAAAATGCCCTCCAATCTTTTGAATATAGCGTCTGAACCGTTTCTCTCCGAAAAACCCGAATGAAATGATTCGAAAGAGGAGAGTTTCGCGCTTGTAAGGAGCCAAAAAAATCCTAAATACGCCTAATAGAAGATAAGATACAGAGGTTTAAATATTCCGAAATTTTAAAAAATCAAAAATACCCTCCAATATTTTGAATATGGCGTCTGAACCGTTTCTCTCAGAAAAACCCGAATGAAATGAGTCGAAAGAGGAGAGTTTCGCGCTTGAAGGGAGCCAAAAAAATCCTAAATACGCCTACTAGAAGATAAGATACAGCGGTTTAAATATTCCGAAATTTTAAAAAATCAAAAATACCACTTACACTATTTTAATATAGAGATACTGCGGTTTAAATATTCCGAAATTTTAAAAAATCAAAAATACCCTTCCACTATTTTGAATATAGCGTCTGAACCGTTTCTCTCCGAAAAACCCGAATGAAATGAGTCGAAAGAGGAGAGTTTCGCGCTTGAAGTGAGCCAAAAAATCCTAAATACGCCTACTAGAAGATAAGATACAGAGGTTTAAATATTCCGAAATTTTAAAAAATCAAAAATACCCTTCCACTATTTTGAATATAGCGTCTGAACCGTTTCTCTCCGAAAAACCCGAATGAAATGAGTCGAAAGAGGAGAGTTTCGCGCTTGAAAGGAGCCAAAAAAATCCTAAATACGCCTACTAGAAGACAAGATACAGAGGTTTAAAAATTCCGAAATTTTAAAAAATCAAAAATAGCCTTCCACTATTTTGAATATAGCGTCCGAACCGTTTCTCTCCGAAAAACCGGAAAGAAACGTGTCAAAAGAGGAGAGTTTCGCGCTTGAAACGAGCCAAAAAAATCCTAAATACGCCTACTAGAAGATAAGATACAGCGGTTTAAAAATTCCGAAATTTTAAAAAATCAAAAATACCCTTCCACTATTTTGAATATAGCGTCTGAACCGTTTCTCTCCGAATAACCCGAATGAAATGAATCGAAAGAGGAGAGTTTCGCGCTTGAAGTGAGCCAAAAAATCCTAAATACGCCTACTAGAAGATAAGATACAGAGGTTTAAATATTCCGAAATTTTAAAAAATCAAAAATACCCTTCCACTATTTTGAATATAGCGTCTGAACCGTTTCTCTCCGAAAACCGGAATGAAACGTGTCGAAAGAGGAGAGTTTCGCGCTTGAAACGAGCCAAAAAAATCCTAAATACGCCTACTAGAAGATAAGATACAGCTGTTTAAAGACATCGAAATTTTAAAAAATCAAAAATACCCTCCAATCTTTTGAATATAGCGTCTGAACCGTTTCTCTCCGAAAAACCCGAATGAAATGAGTCGAAAAAGGAGAGTTTCGCGCATGAAGGGAGCCAAAAAAATCCTAAATACGCCTACTAGAAGATAAGATACAGCGGTTTAAAAACTTGGAAATTTTAGAAAATCAAAAATACCCTCCAATCTTTTGAATATAGCGTCTGAACCGTTTCTCTCCGAAAAACCCGAAAGAAATGAGTCGAAAAAGGAGAGTTTCGCGCATGAAGGGAGCCAAAAAAATCCTAAATACGCATACTAGAAGATAAGATACAGCGGTTTAAAAATTCCGAAATTTTAAAAAATCAAAAATACCCTTCCACTATTTTGAATATAGCGTCTGAACCGTTTCTCTCCGAAAAACCCGAATGAAACGAGTCGAAAGAGGAGAGTTTCGCGCTTGAAATGAGCCAAAAAAATCCTAAATACGCCTACTAGAAGATAAGATACAGCGGTTTAAATACTTCGAAATTTTAAAAAATCAAAAATACCCTTCCACTATTTTGAATATAGCGTCTGAACCGTTTCTCTCCGAAAAACCGGAATGAAAGTTGTCGAAAGAGGAGAGTTTCGCGCTTGAAACGAGCCAAAAAAATCCTTAATACGCCTACTAGAAGATAAGATACAGCGGTTTAAATATTCCGAAATTTTAAAAAATCAAAAATGCCCTCCACTCTTTTGAATATAGCGTCTGAACCGTTTCTCTCCGAGAAACCCGAATGAAATGAGTCGAAAGAGGAGAGTTTCGCGCTTGAAATGAGCCAAAAAAATCCTAAATACGCCTACTAGAAGATAAGATACAGCGGTTTAAATACTTCGAAATTTTAAAAAATCAAAAATACCCTTCCAATATTTTGAATATAGCGTCTGAACCGTTTCTCTTCGAAAAACCCGAATGAAATGAGTCGAAAGAGGAGAGTTTCGCGCTTGTAAGGAGCCAAAAAAATCCTAAATACGCCTAATAGAAGATAAGATACAGCGGTTTAAATATTCCGAAATTTTAAAAAATCAAAAATACCCTTCCACTATTTTGAATATAGCGTCTGAACCGTTTCTCTCCGAAAAACCCGAATGAAATGAGTCGAAAGAGGAGAGTTTCGCGCTTGAAATGAGCCAAAAAAATCCTAAATACGCCTACTAGAAGACAAGATACAGAGGTTTAAATATTCCGAAATTTTAAAAAATCAAAAATAGCCTTCCACTATTTTGAATATAGCGTCTGAACCGTTTCTCTCCGAAAAACCGGAATGAAACGTGTCGAAAGAGGAGAGTTTCGCGCTTGAAACGAGCCAAAAAAATCCTAAATACGCCTACTAGAAGATAAGATACAGCGGTTTAAAGACATCGAAATTTTAAAAAATCAAAAATACCCTACCAATCTTTTGAATATAGCGTCTGAACCGTTTCTCTCCGAAAAACCCGAATGAAATGAGTCGAAAGAGGAGAGTTTCGCGCTTGTAAGGAGCCAAAAAAATCCTAAATACGCCTACTAGAAGATAAGATACAGAGGTTTAAATATTCCGAAATTTTAAAAAATCAAAAATACCCTTCCACTATTTTGAATATAGCGTCTGAACCGTTTCTCTCCGAAAAACCCGAATGAAATGAGTCGAAAGAGGAGAGTTTCGCGCTTGAAATGAGCCAAAAAAATCCTAAATACGCCTACTAGAAGACAAGATACAGCGGTTTAAATATTCCGAAATTTTAAAAAATCAAAAATAGCCTTCCACTATTTTGAATATAGCGTCTGAACCGTTTCTCTCCGAAAAACCGGAATGAAACGTGTCGAAAGAGGAGAGTTTCGCGCTTGAAACGAGCCAAAAAAATCCTAAATACGCCTACTAGAAGATAAGATACAGCGGTTTAAAGACATTGAAATTTTAAAAAATCAAAAATACCCTCCAATCTTTTGAATATGGCGTCTGAACCGTTTCTCTCCGAAAAACCCGAATGAATTGAGTCGAAAAAGGAGAGTTTCGCGCATGAAGGGAGCCAAAAAAATCCTAAATACGCCTACTAGAAGATAAGATACAGCGGTTTAAATATTCCGAAATTTTAAAAAATCAAAAATACCCTTCCACTATTTTGAATATAGCGTCTGAACCGTTTCTCTCCGAAAAACCCGAATGAAATGAGTCGAAAGAGGAGAGTTTCGCGCTTGAAATGAGCCAAAAAAATCCTAAATACGCCTACTAGAAGATAAGATACAGCGGTTTAAAAATTCCGAAATTTTTAAAAATCTAAAATACCCTTCCACTATTTTGAATATAGCGTCTGAACCGTTTCTCTCCGAAAAACCGGAATGAAACGAGTCGAAAGAGGAGAGTTTCGCGCTTGAAACGAGCCAAAAAAATCCTAAATACGCCTACTAGAAGATAAGATACAGAGGTTTAAATATTCCGAAATTTTAAAAAATCAAAAATACCCTTCCACTATTTTGAATATAGCGTCTGAACTGTTTCTCTCCGAAAAACCCGAATGAAATGTGTCGAAAGGGGAGAGTTTCGCGCTTGAAATGAGCCAAAAAATCCTAAATACGCCTACTAGAAGATAAGATACAGAGGTTTAAATATTCCGAAATTTTAAAAAATCAAAAATACCCTTCCACTATTTTGAATATAGCGTCTGAACCGTTTCTCTCCGAAAAACCCGAATGAAATGAGTCGAAAGAGGAGAGTTTCGCGCTTGAAAGGAGCCAAAAAAATCCTAAATACGCCTACTAGAAGACAAGATACAGCGGTTTAAAAATTCCGAAATTTTAAAAAATCAAAAATAGCCTTCCACTATTTTGAATATAGCGTCTGAACCGTTTCTCTCCGAAAAACCGGAATGAAACGTGTCAAAAGAGGAGAGTTTCGCGCTTGAAACGAGCCAAAAAAATCCTAAATACGCCTACTAGAAGATAAGATACAGCGGTTTAAATATTCCGAAATTTTAAAAAATCAAAAATACCCTTCCACTATTTTGAATATAGCGTCTGAACCGTTTCTCTCCGAATAACCCGAATGAAATGAGTCGAAAGAGGAGAGTTTCGCGCTTGAAGTGAGCCAAAAAATCCTAAATACGCCTACTAGAAGATAAGATACAGAGGTTTAAATATTCCGAAATTTTAAAAAATCAAAAATACCCTTCCACTATTTTGAATATAGCGTCTGAACCGTTTCTCTCCGAAAACCGGAATGAAACGTGTCGAAAGAGGAGAGTTTCGCGCTTGAAACGAGCCAAAAAAATCCTAAATACGCCTACTAGAAGATAAGATACAGCGGTTTAAAGACATCGAAATTTTAAAAAATCAAAAATACCCTCCAATCTTTTGAATATAGCGTCTGAACCGTTTCTCTCCGAAAAACCCGAATGAAATGAGTCGAAAAAGGAGAGTTTCGCGCATGAAGGGAGCCAAAAAAATCCTAAATACACCTACTAGAAGATAAGATACAGCGGTGTAAAAACTTGGAAATTTTAGAAAATCAAAAATACCCTCCAATCTTTTGAATATATCGTCTGAACCGTTTCTCTCCGAAAAACCCGAAAGAAATGAGTCGAAAAAGGAGAGTTTCGCGCATGAAGGGAGCCAAAAAAATCCTAAATACGCATAATAGAAGATAAGATACAGCGGTTTAAAAATTCCGAAATTTTATAAAATCAAAAATAGCCTTCCACTATTTTGAATATAGAGTCTGAACCGTTTCTCTCCGAAAAACCGGAATGAAACGAGTCGAAAGAGGAGAGTTTCGCGCTTGAAACGATCCAAAAAAATCCTTAATACGCCTACTAGAAGATAAGATACAGCGGTTTAAATATTCCAAAATTTTAAAAAATCAAAAATGCCCTCCAATCTTTTGAATATAGCGTCTGAACCGTTTCTCTCCGAGAAACCCGAATGAAATGAGTCGAAAGAGGAGAGTTTCGCGCTTGAAACGATCCAAAAAAATCATTAATACGCCTACTAGAAGATACGATACAGCGGTTTAAATACTTCGAAATTTTGAAAAATCAAAAATACCCTTCCACTATTTTGAATATAGCGTCTGAACCGTTTCTCTCCGAAAAACCGGAATGAAACGATTCGAAAGAGGAGAGTTTCGCGCTTGAAACGATCCAAAAAAATCCTTAATACGCCTACTAGAAGATAAGATACAGCGGTTTAAATATTCCAAAATATTAAAAAATCAAAAATGCCCTCCAATTTTTGAATATAGCGTCTGAACCGTTTCTCTCCGAGAAACCCGAATGAAATGAGTCGAAAGAGGAGAGTTTCGCGCTTGAAATGAGCCAAAAAAATCCTAAATAAGCCTACTAGAAGATAAGATACAGCGGTTTAAATACTTCGAAATTTTGAAAAATCAAAAATACCATACCAATCTTTTGAATATAGCGTCTGAACCGTTTCTCTTCGAAAAACCCGAATGAAATGATTCGAAAGAGGAGAGATTCGCGCATGTAAGGAGCCAAAAAAATCCTAAATACGCCTAATAGAAGATAAGATACAGAGGTTTAAATATTCCGAAATTTTAAGAAATCAAAAATACCCTTTTACTATTTTGAATATAGCGTCTGAACCGTTTCTCTCCGAAAAACCCGAATGAAATGAGTCGAAAGAGGAGAGTTTCGCGCTTGAAATGAGACAAAAAAATCCTAAATACGCCTACTAGAAGACAAGATACAGAGGTTTAAATATTCCGAAATTTTAAAAAATCAAAAATAGCCTTCCACTATTTTGAATATAGCGTCTGAACCGTTTCTTTCCGAAAAACCGGAATGAAACGTGTCGAAAGAGGAGAGTTTCGCGCTTGAATCGAGCCAAAAAAATCCTAAATACGCCTACTAGAAGATAAGATACAGCGGTTTAAAGATATCGAAATTTTAAAAAATCAAAAATACCCTCCAATCTTTTGAATATGGCGTCTGAACCGTTTCTCTCCGAAAAACCCGAATGAATTGAGTCGAAAAAGGAGAGTTTCGCACATGAAGGGAGCCAAAAAAATCCTAAATACGCCTACTAGAAGATAAGATACAGAGGTTTAAATATTCCGAAATTTTAAAAAATGAAAAATACCCTTCCACTATTTTGAATATAGCGTCTGAACCGTTTCTCTCCGAAAAACACGAATGAAATGAGTCGAAAGAGGAGAGTTTCGCGCTTGAAAGGAGCCAAAAAAATCCTAAATACGCCTACTAGAAGATAAAATACAGCGGTTTAAAAATTCCGAAATTTTTAAAAATCTAAAATACCCTTCCACTATTTTGAATATAGCGTCTGAACCGTTTCTCTCCGAAAAACCGGAATGAAACGAGTCGAAAGAGGAGAGTTTCGCGCTTGAAGGGAGCCAAAAAAATCCTAAATACGCCTACTAGAAGATAAGATACAGCGGTTTAAAGATTCCGAAATTTTAAAAAATCAAAAATACCCTTCCACTATTTTGAATATAGCGTCTGAACCGTTTCTCTCCGAATAACCCGAATGAAATGAATCGAAAGAGGAGAGTTTCGCGCTTGAAATGAGCCAAAAATATCCTAAATACGC
>NW_028256479.1:0-21039 GCF_048593485.1 Apis florea | reverse complement strand
AATCATTTCATTCGGGTTTTTCGGAGAGAAACGGTTCAGACGCTATATTCAAAGTAGTGGAAGGGTATTTTTGATTATTAAAATATCGAAGTTTTTAAAACACTGTATCTTATCTTCTGGTAGGCGTATTTAGGATTTTTTTTGCTCCTTACAAGCGCGATACTCTCGTCTTTCGAACCATTTCATTCGGGTTTTTCGGAGAGAAACGGTTCAGACGCTATATATAAAATAGTGGAAGGGTATCATTGATTTTTTAAAATTTCGATGATTCAAACCGCTGTATCTTATCTTCTAGTAGGCGTATTTAGGATTTTTTTGGCTCCTTACAAGAGCGAAGCTCTCCTCTTTCGACGCATTTCATTCGGGTTTTTCTGAGACGAATGGTTCAGATGCTATATTCAAAATAGTGGAAGGGTATTTTTGATTTTTTAAAATTTGAAGTTTTTAAACCGCTGTATTTTATCTTCTAGTAGGCGTATTTAGGATTTTTTTGGCTCCCTATAAGCGCGAAACTCTCCTCTTTCGAATCATTTCATTCGAGTTTTTCGGAGAGAAACGGTTCAGACGCTATATTCATAATAGTGCAAGGGTATTTTTGATTTTTTAAAATTTCGAAGTTTTTAAACCGCTGTATCATATCTTCTAGTAGGCGTATTTAGGATTTTTTTGGCTCCTTACAAGCGCGAAACTCTCCTCTTTCGACAGATTTCATTCGGGTTTTTCGGAGAGAGACGGTTCAGACGCTACATTCAAAAGAGTGGAAGGGTATTTTTGATTTTTTAAAATTTCGACGTCTTTAAACCGCTGTATCTTATCTTTTAGTAGGCGTATTTAGAATTTTTTTGGCTCGCAACAAGCGCGAAGCCCTCCTTTTTGAATCATTTCATTCGAGTTTTTCGGAGAGAAACGGTTCAGACGCTACATTCAAAATAGTGGAAGAGTATTCTTGATTTTTTAAAATTTCGGAATTTTTAAACCGCTGTATCTTATATTCTAGTAGGCGTGTTTAGGATTTTTTTGGCTTATTTCAAGCGCGAAACTCCCCTCTTTCGACTGATTTCATTTGGGTTTTTCGGAGTGAAACGGTTCAGACGCTATATTCAAATTAGTGGAAGGGTATTTTTGATTTTTTACAATTTCGATGTCTTTAAACCGCTGTATCTTATCTTTTAGTAGGCGTATTTAGGATTTTTTTGGCTCCCAACGAGCGCGAAACCCTCCTCTTTCGGCTCTTTTCATACGGGATTTTCGGAGAGAAACGGCCCAAACGCCATGTTCAAAATAGTGGAAGGGTATTTTTGATTTTTTAAAATTTCGGTGTATTTAAACCGCTATATCTTATCTTCTCGTAGTCGAATTTAGGATTTTTTTGGCACATTTAAAGCGCGAAACTATCTTCTTTCGATTCATTTTATTCGGGTTTTTCGGAGAGAAACGGTTCAGACACTATATTCAAAATTGTGGAAGGGTATTATTGATTTTTTAAAATTCGGAGTTTTTAAACCGCTGTATTTTATCTTCTAGTAGGCGTATTTAGGATTTTTTCAGCTCATTTCAAGCGCGAAACTCTCCTCGATTCGTTTCATTGGAGTTTTTCGGAGAGAAACGGTTCAGACGCTATCTTCATAAAAGTCTAAGGGAATCTTTAATTTTTTAAAATTTCGAAGATTTTAAACCGCTGTATCTTATCTTCTAGTAGGCGTATTTAGGATTTCTTAGGATCATTTCAAGCGCAAAACTCTCCTCTTTCGAATCATTAAAATCGGGTTTTTGGTAGAGAAACGGTTTAGACGCTATCTTCAATATTGTGGAAGGGTATTTTTATTTTTTAATATTTCGCCGTCTTGAAAACGCTGTATCTTATCTTCTAGTAGGCGTATCTAGGATTTCTTAGGATCATTTCAAGCGCGAAACTCTTCTCCTTCGATTCATTTCATTCTAGTTTTTCGGAGAGAAACGGTTCAGACGCTATAATCAAAATAGTGGAAGGGTATCTTTGATTTTTTCAAAATTTCGGAGTTTTTAAACCGCTGTATCTTATCTTCTAGTAGGTGTAATTATGATTTTTTTGGTTCATTTCAAGCGCGAAACACTCCTCTTTCGTCTTATTTCATTCGGGTTTTTCGGGGAGAAACGTTTCAGAAGCTATATTCAAAATAGTGGAAGGGTATTTTTGATTTTTTAAAATTTCGAAGTATTTAAACCACGCTATTTTATCTTCTTGGAGGCGTATTTAGAATTTTTTTGGCTCATTACAAGCGCGAAGCTCTCCTATTTCGAATCATTTCATTCGGGTTTTTCGGAGAGAAACGGTTCAGCCGCTATATTCAAAATAGTGCAAGGGTATTTTTGATTTTTTAAAATTACGAAGTTTTTAAACCGCTGTATCTTATCTTCTAGTAGGCGTATTAAGGATTTTTTTGACTCTTTACAAGCGCGAAACTATCCTCTTCCGAACCATTTCATTCGGGTTTTTCGGATAGAAACGGTTGAGACGCTATATTCAAAAGAGTGGAAGGGTATTTATGATTTTTTAAAATTTCGAAGTTTTTAAACCGCTGTATCTTATCTTCTAGTAGGCGTATTTAGGATTTTTTTGGCTCCTTACAAGCGCGAAACTCTCCTCTTTCGTCTGATTTCATTCGGGTTTTTCGGAGAGAAACGGTTCAGACGCTATATTCAAAGACGTGGAAGGGTATTTTTGATTCTTTGAAATTTCGGGATTTTTAAACCGCTATATCTTATCTTCTAGTAGGCGTATTTAGGATTTTTTCATCTCATTTCAAGCACGAAACTCTCCTCGATTCGTTTCATTGGAGTTTTTCGGAGAGAAACGGTTCAGACGCTATCTTCTTAAAAGTCTAAGGGAATCTTTGATTTTTTAAAATTTCGAAGATTTTAAACCGCTGTATCTTATCTCCTAGTAGGCGTATTTAGGATTTCTTAGGATCATTTCAAGCGCAAAACTTTCCTCTTTCGAATCATTTCAATCGGGTTTTTGGTAGAGAAACGTTTTGGACGCTATCTTCAATATTGTGGAAGGGTATTTTTATTTTTTAATATTTCGCCGTCTTGAAAACGCTGTATCTTATCTTCTAGTAGGCGTATTTAGGATTTCTTAGGATCATTTCAAGCGCGAAACTCTCCTCTTTCGACTGATTTCACTCAGGTTTTTCGGAGAGAAACGGTTCAGACGCTATATGTAAAGAAGTGGAAGGGTATTTTTGATTCTTTGAAATTTCGGGATTTTTAAACCGCTGTATCTTATCTTCTAGTAGCCGTAATAAGGATTTTTTTGGCTCATTTCAAGCGCGAAACTCTCCTCTTTCGACTGAATTCATTCGGGTTTTTGGGAGAGAGACGGTTCAGACGCTATATTCAAAAGAGTGGAAGGGTATTTTTGATTTTTTAGAATTTCGAAGTCTTTAAACCGCTGTATCTTATCTTCTAGTAAGCGTATTTAGGATTTTTTTGGCTCTTTACAAGCGCGAAACTCTCCTCTTTCGACGCATTTCATTCGAGATTTTCGGAGAGAAACGGTTAAGACGCTATATTCAAATTAGTGGAAGGGTATTTATGATTTTTTAAAATTTCGATGTTTTCAAACCGCTGCATCTTATCTTCTAGTAGGCGTATTAAGGATTTTTTTGGCTCACTTCAAGCGCGAAACTCTCCTCTTTCGACTCATTTCATTTGGGTTTTTCGGAGTGAAACGGTTCAGACGCTATATTCAAAATAGTGGAAGGGTATTTTTGATTTTTTAAAATTTCGAAGTATTTAAACCGCTGTATCTTATCTTCTAGTAGGCGTATTAAGGATTTTTTTTTTTCTTTACAAGCGCGAAACTATCCTCTTTCGAACCATTTCATTCGGGTTTTTCGGATAGAAACGGTTCAGACGCTATATTCAAAATAGTGGAAAGGTATTTTTGTTTTTTAAAATTTCGGAATTTTTAAACCTCTGTATCTTATCTTCTAGTAGGCGTATTTAGGATTTTTTGGGCACATTTCAAGCGCGACACACTCCTCTTTCGACTCATTTCATTCATGTTTTTCGGAGAGAAACGGTTCAGACACTATATTCAAATTAGTGGAAGGGTATTTTTGATTTTTTAAAATTTCGAAGTTTTTAATCCGCTGTATCTTATCTTCTAGTAGGCGTATTTAGGATTTTTTTGGCTCTTTACAAGCGCGAAACTCTCCTCTTTCGACTGATTTCATTCGGGTTTTTCGGAGAGAAACGGTTCAGACGCTATATTCAAAAGAGTGGAAGGGTATTTTTGATTTTTTAAAATTTCGGAATATTTAAACCGCTGTATCGTATCTTCTAGTAGGCGTATTTAGGATTTTATGTGCTCATTTCAAGCGCGAAACTCTCCTCTTTCGACTCATTTCATTCGGTATTTTCGGAGAGAAACGGTTAAGACGCTATATTCAAATTAGTGGAAGGGTATTTATGATTTTTTAAAATTTCGATGTTTTCAAACCGCTGCATCTTATCTTCTAGTAGGCGTATTAAGGATTTTTTTGGCTCATTTCAAGCGCGAAACTCTCCTCTTTCGACTCATTTCATTTGGGTTTTTCGGAGTGAAACGGTTCAGACGCTATATTCAAATTAGTGGAAGGGTATTTTTGATTTTTTAAAATTTCGTAGTTTTTAAACCGCTGTATCTTATCTTCTAGTAGCCGTAATAAGGATTTTTTTGGCTCATTTCAAGCGCGAAACTCTCCTCTTTCGACTGAATTCATTCGGGTTTTTGGGCGAGAGACGGTTCAGACGCTATATTCAAAAGAGTGGAAGGGTATTTTTGATTTTTTAGAATTTCGAAGTCTTTAAACCGCTGTATCTTATCTTCTAGTAAGCGTATTTAGGATTTTTTTGGCTCTTTACAAGCGCGAAACTCTCCTCTTTCGACGCATTTCATTCGAGATTTTCGGAGAGAAACGGTTAAGACGCTATATTCAAATTAGTGGAAGGGTATTTATGATTTTTTAAAATTTCGATGTTTTCAAACCGCTGCATCTTATCTTCTAGTAGGCGTATTAAGGATTTTTTTGGCTCACTTCAAGCGCGAAACTCTCCTCTTTCGACTCATTTCATTTGGGTTTTTCGGAGTGAAACGGTTCAGACGCTATATTCAAAATAGTGGAAGGGTATTTTTGATTTTTTAAAATTTCGAAGTATTTAAACCGCTGTATCTTATCTTCTAGTAGGCGTATTAAGGATTTTTTTGACTCTTTACAAGCGCGAAACTATCCTCTTTCGAACCATTTCATTCGGGTTTTTCGGAGAGAAACGGTTCAGACGCTATATTCAAAAGAGTGGAAGGGTATTTTTGATTTTTTAAAATTTCGGAATATTTAAACCGCTGTATCGTATCTTCTAGTAGGCGTATTTAGGATTTTATGTGCTCATTTCAAGCGCGAAACTCTCCTCTTTCGACTCATTTCATTCGGTATTTTCGGAGAGAAACGGTTAAGACGCTATATTCAAATTAGTGGAAGGGTATTTATGATTTTTTAAAATTTCGATGTTTTCAAACCGCTGCATCTTATCTTCTAGTAGGCGTATTAAGGATTTTTTTGGCTCATTTCAAGCGCGAAACTCTCCTCTTTCGACTCATTTCATTTGGGTTTTTCGGAGTGAAACGGTTCAGACGCTATATTCAAATTAGTGGAAGGGTATTTTTGATTTTTTAAAATTTCGTAGTTTTTAAACCGCTGTATCTTATCTTCTAGTAGCCGTAATAAGGATTTTTTTGGCTCATTTCAAGCGCGAAACTCTCCTCTTTCGACTGAATTCATTCGGGTTTTTGGGCGAGAGACGGTTCAGACGCTATATTCAAAAGAGTGGAAGGGTATTTTTGATTTTTTAGAATTTCGAAGTCTTTAAACCGCTGTATCTTATCTTCTAGTAAGCGTATTTAGGATTTTTTTGGCTCTTTACAAGCGCGAAACTCTCCTCTTTCGACGCATTTCATTCGAGATTTTCGGAGAGAAACGGTTAAGACGCTATATTCAAATTAGTGGAAGGGTATTTATGATTTTTTAAAATTTCGATGTTTTCAAACCGCTGCATCTTATCTTCTAGTAGGCGTATTAAGGATTTTTTTGGCTCACTTCAAGCGCGAAACTCTCCTCTTTCGACTCATTTCATTTGGGTTTTTCGGAGTGAAACGGTTCAGACGCTATATTCAAAATAGTGGAAGGGTATTTTTGATTTTTTAAAATTTCGAAGTATTTAAACCGCTGTATCTTATCTTCTAGTAGGCGTATTAAGGATTTTTTTGACTCTTTACAAGCGCGAAACTATCCTCTTTCGAACCATTTCATTCGGGTTTTTCGGATAGAAACGGTTCAGACGCTATATTCAAAATAGTGGAAAGGTATTTTTGTTTTTTAAAATTTCGGAATTTTTAAACCTCTGTATCTTATCTTCTAGTAGGCGCATTTAGGATTTTTTGGGCACATTTCAAGCGCGACACACTCCTCTTTCGACTCATTTCATTCGGGTTTTTCGGAGAGAAACGGTTCAGACACTATATTCAAATTAGTGGAAGGGTATTTTTGATTTTTTAAAATTTCGAAGTTTTTAAACCGCTGTATCTTATCTTCTAGTAGGCGTATTTAGGATTTTTTGGGCTCATTTCAAGCGCGAAACTCTCCTCTTTCGACTCATTTCATTCGGGATTTTCGGAGAGAAACGGTTAAGACGCTATATTCAAATTAGTGGAAGGGTATTTATGATTTTTTAAAATTTCGATGTTTTCAAACCGCTGCATCTTATCTTCTAGTAGGCGTATTAAGGATTTTTTTGGCTCATTTCAAGCGCGAAACTCTCCTCTTTCGACTCATTTCATTTGGGTTTTTCGGAGTGAAACGGTTCAGACGCTATATTCAAATTAGTGGAAGGGTATTTTTGATTTTTTAAAATTTCGAAGTTTTCAAACCGCTGTATCTTATCTTCTAGTAGGCGTAATAAGGATTTTTTTGGCTCATTTCAAGCGCGAAACTCTCCTCTTTCGACTCATTTCATTTGGGTTTTTCGGAGTGAAACGGTTCAGACGCTATATTCAAATTAGTGGAAGGGTATTTTTGATTTTTTAAAATTTCGAAGTTTTCAAACCGCTGTATCTTATCTTCTGGTAGGCGTATTAAGGATTTTTTTGACTCTTTACAATCGCGAAACTATCCTCTTTCATTTCATTCGGGTTTTACGGATAGAAACGGTTGAGACGCTATATTCAAAAGAGTGGAAGGGTATTTTTTTTTTTTAAAATTTCGAAGTATTTAAACCGCTGTATCTTATCTTCTAGTAGGCGTATTTAGGATTTTTTTGGCTCCTTACAAGCGCGAAACTCTCCTCTTTCGTGGAATTTTATTCGGGTTTTTCGGAGAGGAACGGTCCAGACGCTATATTCAAACTAGTGGAAAGGTATTTTTGTTTTTTAAAATTTCGGAATTTTTAAACCTCTGTATATTATCTTCTAGTAGGCGTATTTAGGATTTTTTGGGCCCATTTCTAGCGCGGAACACTCCTCTTTCGACTCATTTCATTCGGGTTTTTCGGAGAGAAACGGTTCAGACACTATATTCAAATTAGTGGAAGGGTATTTTTGATTTTTTAAAATTTCGAAGTTTTTAAACCGATGTATCTTATCTTCTAGTAGGCGTATTTAGGATTTTTTTGGCTCCTTACAAGCGCGAAACTCTCCTCTTTCGTCTGATTTCATTCGGGTTTTTCGGAGAGAAACGGTTCAGACGCTATATTCAAAGACGTGGAAGGGTATTTTTGATTCTTTGAAATTTCGGGATTTTTAAACCGCTATATCTTATCTTCTAGTAGGCGTATTTAGGATTTTTCCAGCTCATTTCAAGCACGAAACTCTCCTCGATTCGTTTCATTGGAGTTTTTCGGAGAGAAACGGTTCAGACGCTATCTTCTTAAAAGTCTAAGGGAATCTTTGATTTTTTAAAATTTCGAAGATTTTAAACCGCTGTATCTTATCTCCTAGTAGGCGTATTTAGGATTTCTTAGGATCATTTCAAGCGCAAAACTTTCCTCTTTCGAATCATTTCAATCGGGTTTTTGGTAGAGAAACGGTTTGGACGCTATCTTCAATATTGTGGAAGGGTATTTTTATTTTTTAATATTTCGCCGTCTTGAAAACGCTGTATCTTATCTTCTAGTAGGCGTATTTAGGATTTTTTAGGATCATTTCAAGCGCGAAACTCTCCTCTTTCGACTGATTTCACTCAGGTTTTTCGGAGAGAAACGGTTCAGACGCTATATGTAAAGAAGTGGAAGGGTATTTTTGATTCTTTGAAATTTCGGGGTTTTTAAACCGCTGTATCTTATCTTCTAGTAGCCGTAATAAGGATTTTTTTGGCTCATTTCAAGCGCGAAACTCTCCTCTTTCGACTGATTTCATTCGGGTTTTTGGGAGAGAGACGGTTCAGACGCTATATTCAAAAGAGTGGAAGGGTATTTTTGATTTTTTAGAATTTCGAAGTCTTTAAACCGCTGTATCTTATCTTCTCGTAGGCGTATTTAGGATTTTTTTGGCTCCTTACAAGCGCGAAACTCTCCTCTTTCGACGCATTTCATTCGGGTTTTTCGGAGAGAAACGGTTAAGACGCTATATTCAAATTAGTGGAAGGGTATTTTTGATTTTTTAAAATTTCGATGTTTTCAAACCGCTGCATCTTATCTTCTAGTAGGCGTATTAAGGATTTTTTTGGCTCACTTCAAGCGCGAAACTCTCCTCTTTCGACTCATTTCATTTGGGTTTTTCGGAGTGAAACGGTTCAGACGCTATATTCAAAATAGTGGAAGGGTATTTTTGATTTTTTAAAATTTCGAAGTATTTAAACCGCTGTATCTTATCTTCTAGTAGGCGTATTTAGGATTTTTTTTTTCTTTACAAGCGCGAAACTATCCTCTTTCGAACCATTTCATTCGGGTTTTTCGGATAGAAACGGTTCAGACGCTATATTCAAAATAGTGGAAAGGTATTTTTGTTTTTTAAAATTTCGGAGTTTTTAAACCTCTGTATCTTATCTTCTAGTAGGCGTATTTAGGATTTTTTGGGCACATTTCAAGCGCGACACACTCCTCTTTCGACTCATTTCATTCATGTTTTTCGGAGAGAAACGGTTCAGACGCTATATTCAAAAGAGTGGAAGGGTATTTTTGATTTTTTAAAATTTCGAAGTTTTTAAACCGCTGTATCCTATCTTCTAGTAGGCGTATTTAGGATTTTTTTGGCTCATCTCAAGCGCGAAACTCTCCTCTTTCGAATCATTTCATTCGGGTTTTTCGGAGAGAAACGGTTCAGACGCTATATTCATAATAGTGCAAGGGTATTTTTGATTTTTTAAATTTTCGAAGTCTTTAAACCGCTGTATCTTATCTTCTAGTAGGCGTATTTAGGATTTTTTTGGGTCCTTACAAGCGCGAAACTCTCCTCTTTCGACTGATTTCATTCTGGTTTTTCGGAGAGAAACGGTTCAGACGCTACATTCAAAAGAGTGGAAGGGTATTTTTGATTTTTTAAAATTTCGATGTCATTAAACCGCTGTATCTTATCTTGTAGTAGGCGTATTTAGGATTTTTTCAGCTCATTTCAAGCACGAAACTCTCCTCGATTCGTTTCATTGGAGTTTTTCGGAGAGAAACGGTTCAGACGCTATCTTCTTAAAAGTCTAAGGGAATCTTTGATTTTTTAAAATTTCGAGGATTTTAAACAGCTGTATCTTATCTTCTAGTAGGCGTATTTAGGATTTCTTAGGATCATTTCAAGCGCAAAACTTTCCTCTTTCGAATCATTTCATTCGGGTTTTTCGGAGAGAAACGGTTAGGACTATATATTCAAATTAGTGGAAGGGTATTTTGATATTTTAAAATTTCGAAGTCATTAAACCGCTGTATCTTATCTACTAGTAGGCGTATTTACTATTTTTTGGGCTCATTTCAAGCGCGAAACACTCCTCTTTCGACTCATTTCATTCGGGTTTTTCGGAGAGAAACGTTTCAGACGCTATATTCAAAATATTGGAAGGGTATTTTTGATTCTTTAAAATTTCGGGATATTTAAACCGCTGTATCTTATCTTCTAGTAGGCGTATTTAGGATTTTTTTGGGTCATTTCAAGCGCGAAACTCTCCTCTTTCGTCTTATTTCATTCGGGTTTTTCGGAGAGAAACGTTTCAGAAGCTATATTCAAAATAGTGGAAGGGTATTTTTTATTTTTTAAAATTTCGTAGTATTTAAACCGCTGTATCTTATCTTCTAGTAGGCGTATTTACTATTTTTTGGGCTCATTTCAAGCGCGAAACACTCCTCTTTCGACTCATTTCATTCGGGTTTTTCGGAGAGAAACGGTTCAGACGCTATATTCAAAATAGTGGAAATGTATTTTTGTTTTTTAAAATTTCGGAATTTTTAAACCTCTGTATCTTATCTTCTAGTAGGCGTATTTAGGATTTTTTGGGCGCATTTCAAGTGCGAAACACTCCTCTTTAGACTCATTTCATTCGGGTTTTTCGGAGAGAAACGGTTCAGACACTATATTCAAATTAGTGGAAGGGTATTTTTGATTTTTTAAAATTTCGAAGTTTTTAAACCGCTGTATCTTATCTTCTAGTAGGCGTATTTAGGATTTTTTTGGCTCTTTACAAGCGCGAAACTCTCCTCTTTCGACTGATTTCATTCGGGTTTTTCGGAGAGAAACGGTTCAGACGCTATATTCAAAAGAGTGGAAGGGTATTTTTGATTTTTTAAAATTTCGGAATATTTAAACCGCTGTATCGTATCTTCTAGTAGGCGTATTTAGGATTTTATGTGCTCATTTCAAGCGCGAAACTCTCCTCTTTCGACTCATTTCATTCGGTATTTTCGGAGAGAAACGGTTAAGACGCTATATTCAAATTAGTGGAAGGGTATTTATGATTTTTTAAAATTTCGATGTTTTCAAACCGCTGCATCTTATCTTCTAGTAGGCGTATTAAGGATTTTTTTGGCTAATTTCAAGCGCGAAACTCTCCTCTTTCGACTCATTTCATTCGGGATTTTCGGAGAGAAACGGTTAAGACGCTATATTCAAATTAGTGGAAGGGTATTTTTGATTTTTTAAAATTTCGTAGTTTTTAAACCGCTGTATCTTATCTTCTAGTAGCCGTAATAAGGATTTTTTTGGCTCATTTCAAGCGCGAAACTCTCCTCTTTCGACTGAATTCATTCGGGTTTTTGGGCGAGAGACGGTTCAGACGCTATATTCAAAAGAGTGGAAGGGTATTTTTGATTTTTTAGAATTTCGAAGTCTTTAAACCGCTGTATCTTATCTTCTAGTAAGCGTATTTAGGATTTTTTTGGCTCTTTACAAGCGCGAAACTCTCCTCTTTCGACTCATTTCATTCGAGATTTTCGGAGAGAAACGGTTAAGACGCTATATTCAAATTAGTGGAAGGGTATTTATGATTTTTTAAAATTTCGATGTTTTCAAACCGCTGCATCTTATCTTCTAGTAGGCGTATTAAGGATTTTTTTGGCTCACTTCAAGCGCGAAACTCTCCTCTTTCGACTCATTTCATTTGGGTTTTTCGGAGTGAGACGGTTCAGACGCTATATTCAAAATAGTGGAAGGGTATTTTTGATTTTTTAAAATTTCGAAGTATTTAAACCGCTGTATCTTATCTTCTAGTAGGCGTATTAAGGATTTTTTTGTTCTTTACAAGCGCGAAACTATCCTCTTTCGAACCATTTCATTCGGGTTTTTCGGATAGAAACGGTTCAGACGCTATATTCAAAATAGTGGAAGGGTATTTTTGTTTTTTAAAATTTCGGAATTTTTAAACCTCTGTATCTTATCTTCTAGTAGGCGTATTTAGGATTTTTTTGGCTCATTTCAAGCGCGACACACTCCTCTTTCGACTCATTTCATTCGGGTTTTTCGGAGAGAAACGGTTCAGACGCTATATTCAAAAGAGTGGAAGGGTATTTTTGATTTTTTAAAATTTCGAAGTTTTTAAACCGCTGTATCTTATCTTCTAGTAGGCGTATTTAGGATTTTTTTGGCTCCTTACAAGCGCGAAACTCTCCTCTTTCGAATCATTTCATTCGGGTTTTTCGGAGAGAAACGGTTCAGACGCTATATTCATAATAGTGCAAGGGTATTTTTGATTTTTTAAATTTTCGAAGTCTTTAAACCGCTGTATCTTATCTTGTAGTAAGCGTATTTAGGATTTTTTTGGGTCCTTACAAGCGCGAAACTCTCCTCTTTCGACTGATTTCATTCTGGTTTTTCGGAGAGAAACGGTTCAGACGCTACATTCAAAAGAGTGGAAGGGTATTTTTGATTTTTTAAAATTTCGATGTCATTAAACCGCTGTATCTTATCTTGTAGTAGGCGTATTTAGGATTTTTTCAGCTCATTTCAAGCACGAAACTCTCCTCGATTCGTTTCATTGGAGTTTTTCGGAGAGAAACGGTTCAGACGCTATCTTCTTAAAAGTCTAAGGGAATCTTTGATTTTTTAAAATTTCGAAGATTTTAAACAGCTGTATCTTATCTTCTGGTAGGCGTATTTAGGATTTTTTGGGCTCATTTCAAGCGCGAAACTCTCCTCTTTCGACTCATTTCATTCGGGTTTTTCGGAGAGAAACGGTTAGGACTATATATTCAAATTAGTGGAAGGGTATTTTTGATTTTTTAAAATTTCTAAGTCATTAAACCGCTGTATCTTATCTTCTAGTAGGCGTATTTACTATTTTTTGGGCTCATTTCAAGCGCGAAACACTCCTCTTTCGACTCATTTCATTCGGGTTTTTCGGAGAGAAACGTTTCAGACGCTATATTCAAAATATTGGAAGGGTATTTTTGATTCTTTAAAATTTCGGGATTTTTAAACCGCTGTATCTTATCTTCTAGTAGGCGTATTTAGGATTTTTTTGGGTCATTTCAAGCGCGAAACTCTCCTCTTTCGTCTTATTTCATTCGGGTTTTTCGGAGAGAAACGTTTCAGACGCTATATTCAAATTAGTGGAAGGGTATTTTTTATTTTTTAAAATTTCGTAGTATTTAAACCGCTGTATCTTATCTTCTAGTAGGCGTATTTAGTATTTTTTGGGCTCATTTCAAGCGCGAAACACTCCTCTTTCGACTCATTTCATTCGGGATTTTCGGAGAGAAACGTTTCAGAAGCTATATTAAAAATAGTGGAAATGTATTTTTGTTTTTTAAAATTTCGGAATTTTTAAACCTCTGTATCTTATCTTCTAGTAGGCGTATTTAGGATTTTTTGGGCGCATTTCAAGTGCGAAACACTCCTCTTTCGACTCATTTCATTCGGGTTTTTCGGAGAGAAACGGTTCAGACACTATATTCAAATTAGTGGAAGGGTATTTTTGATTTTTTAAAATTTCGAAGTTTTTAAACCGCTGTATCTTATCTTCTAGTAGGCGTATTTAGGATTTTTTTGGCTCTTTACAAGCGCGAAACTCTCCTCTTTCGACTGATTTCATTCGGGTTTTTCGGAGAGAAACGGTTCAGACGCTATATTCAAAAGAGTGGAAGGGTATTTTTGATTTTTTAAAATTTCGGAATATTTAAACCGCTGTATCGTATCTTCTAGTAGGCGTATTTAGGATTTTATGTGCTCATTTCAAGCGCGAAACTCTCCTCTTTCGACTCATTTCATTCGGTATTTTCGGAGAGAAACGGTTAAGACGCTATATTCAAATTAGTGGAAGGGTATTTATGATTTTTTAAAATTTCGATGTTTTCAAACCGCTGCATCTTATCTTCTAGTAGGCGTATTAAGGATTTTTTTGGCTCATTTCAAGCGCGAAACTCTCCTCTTTCGACTCATTTCATTCGGGATTTTCGGAGAGAAACGGTTAAGACGCTATATTCAAATTAGTGGAAGGGTATTTATGATTTTTTAAAATTTCGATGTCTTCAAACCGCTGCATCTTATCTTCTAGTAGCCGTAATAAGGATTTTTTTGGCTCATTTCAAGCGCGAAACTCTCCTCTTTCGACTGAATTCATTCGGGTTTTTGGGCGAGAGACGGTTCAGACGCTATATTCAAAAGAGTGGAAGGGTATTTTTGATTTTTTAGAATTTCGAAGTCTTTAAACCGCTGTATCTTATCTTCTAGTAAGCGTATTTAGGATTTTTTTGGCTCTTTACAAGCGCGAAACTCTCCTCTTTCGACTGAATTCATTCGGGTTTTTGGGCGAGAAACGGTTAAGACGCTATATTCAAATTAGTGGAAGGGTATTTATGATTTTTTAAAATTTCGATGTTTTCAAACCGCTGCATCTTATCTTCTAGTAGGCGTATTAAGGATTTTTTTGGCTCACTTCAAGCGCGAAACTCTCCTCTTTCGACTCATTTCATTTGGGTTTTTCGGAGTGAAACGGTTCAGACGCTATATTCAAAATAGTGGAAGGGTATTTTTGATTTTTTAAAATTTCGAAGTATTTAAACCGCTGTATCTTATCTTCTAGTAGGCGTATTAAGGATTTTTTTGACTCTTTACAAGCGCGAAACTATCCTCTTTCGAACCATTTCATTCGGGTTTTTCGGATAGAAACGGTTCAGACGCTATATTCAAATTAGTGGAAGGGTATTTTTGATTTTTTAAAATTTCGAAGTTTTCAAACCGCTGTATCTTATCTTCTGGTAGGCGTATTAATGATTTTTTTGACTCTTTACAAGCGCGAAACTATCCTCTTTCATTTCATTCGGGTTTTACGGATAGAAACGGTTGAGACGCTATATTCAAAAGAGTGGAAGGGTATTTTTTTTTTTTAAAATTTCGAAGTATTTAAACCGCTGTATCTTATCTTCTAGTAGGCGTATTTAGGATTTTTTTGGCTCCTTACAAGCGCGAAACTCTCCTCTTTCGTGGAATTTTATTCGGGTTTTTCGGAGAGGAACGGTTCAGACGCTATATTCAAACTAGTGGAAAGGTATTTTTGTTTTTTAAAATTTCGGAATTTTTAAACCTCTGTATATTATCTTCTAGTAGGCGTATTTAGGATTTTTTGGGCCCATTTCTAGCGCGGAACACTCCTCTTTCGACTCATTTCATTCGGGTTTTTCGGAGAGAAACGGTTCAGACACTATATTCAAATTAGTGGAAGGGTATTTTTGATTTTTTAAAATTTCGAAGTTTTTAAACCGATGTATCTTATCTTCTAGTAGGCGTATTTAGGATTTTTTTGGCTCTTTACAAGCGCGAAACTCTCCTCTTTCGACTGATTTCATTCGGGTTTTTCGGAGAGAAACGGTTCAGACGCTACATTCAAAAGAGTGGAAGGGTATTTTTGATTTTTTAAAATTTCGATGTCATTAAACCGCTGTATCTTATCTTTTAGTAGGCGTATTTAGGATTTTTTCAGCTCATTTCAAGCACGAAACTCTCCTCGATTCGTTTCATTGGAGTTTTTCGGAGAGAAACGGTTCAGACGCTATCTTCTTAAAAGTCGAAGGGTATTTTTGATTTTTTAAAATTTCGAGGATTTTAAACAGCTGTATCTTATCTTCTAGTAGGCGTATTTAGGATTTTTTAGGATCATTTCAAGCGCGAAACTTTCCTCTTTCGAATCATTTCATTCGGGTTTTTCGGAGAGAAACGGTTAGGACTATATATTCAAATTAGTGGAAGGGTATTTTGATATTTTAAAATTTCGAAGTCATTAAACCGCTGTATCTTATCTACTAGTAGGCGTATTTACTATTTTTTGGGCTCATTTCAAGCGCGAAACACTCCTCTTTCGACTCATTTCATTCGGGTTTTTCGGAGAGAAACGGTTCAGACGCTATATTCAAAATATTGGAAGGGTATTTTTGATTTTTTAAAATTTCGGGGTATTTAAACCGCTGTATCTTATCTTCTAGTAGGCGTATTTAGGATTTTTTTGGGTCATTTCAAGCGCGAAACTCTCCTCTTTCGTCTTATTTCATTCGGGTTTTTCGGAGAGAAACGTTTCAGACGCTATATTCAAAATAGTGGAGTATTTTTTTTTTTAAAATTTCGAAGTTTTTAAACCGCTGTATCTTATCTTCTAGTAGGCGTATTTACTATTTTTTGGGCTCATTTCAAGCGCGAAACTCTCCTCTTTCGACTCATTTCATTCGGGTTTTTCGGAGAGAAACGGTTCAGACGCTATATTCAAAATAGTGGAAGGGTATTTTTGTTTTTTAAAATTTCGGAGTTTTTAAACCGCTGTATCTTATCTTCTAGTAGGCGTATTTAGGATTTTTTGGGCGCATTTCAAGCGCGAAACTCTCCTCTTTCGACTCATTTCATTCGGGTTTTTCGGAGAGAAACGGTTCAGACGCTATATTCAAATTAGTGGAAGGGTATTTTTGATTTTTTAAAATTTCGAAGTTTTTAAACCGCTGTATCTTATCTTCTAGTAGGCGTATTTAGGATTTTTTTGGCTCTTTACAAGCGCGAAACTCTCCTCTTTCGACTGATTTCATTCGGGTTTTTCGGAGAGAAACGGTTCAGACGCTATATTCAAAAGAGTGGAAGGGTATTTTTGATTTTTTAAAATTTCGGAGTATTTAAACCGCTGTATCTTATCTTCTAGTAGGCGTATTTAGGATTTTTTGTGCTCATTTCAAGCGCGAAACTCTCCTCTTTCGACTCATTTCATTCGGGATTTTCGGAGAGAAACGGTTAAGACGCTATATTCAAATTAGTGGAAGGGTATTTTTGATTTTTTAAAATTTCGATGTTTTCAAACCGCTGCATCTTATCTTCTAGTAGGCGTATTAAGGATTTTTTTGCCTCATTTCAAGCGCGAAACTCTCCTCTTTCGACTCATTTCATTTGGGTTTTTCGGAGTGAAACGGTTCAGACGCTATATTCAAAAGAGTGGAAGGGTATTTTTGATTTTTTAAAATTTCGAAGTTTTTAAACCGCTGTATCTTATCTTCTAGTAGGCGTATTAAGGATTTTTTTGACTCTTTACAATCGCGAAACTATCCTCTTTCATTTCATTCGGGTTTTACGGATAGAAACGGTTGAGACGCTATATTCAAAAGAGTGGAAGGGTATTTTTTTTTTTTAAAATTTCGAAGTTTTTAAACCGCTGTATCTTATCTTCTAGTAGGCGTATTTAGGATTTTTTTGGCTCCTTACAAGCGCGAAACTCTCCTCTTTCGTGGAATTTTATTCGGGTTTTTCGGAGAGGAACGGTCCAGACGCTATATTCAAACTAGTGGAAAGGTATTTTTGTTTTTTAAAATTTCGGAATTTTTAAACCTCTGTATATTATCTTCTAGTAGGCGTATTTAGGATTTTTTGGGCCCATTTCTAGCGCGGAACACTCCTCTTTCGACTCATTTCATTCGGGTTTTTCGGAGAGAAACGGTTCAGACACTATATCCAAATTAGTGGAAGGGTATTTTTGATTTTTTAAAATTTCGAAGTTTTTAAACCGCTGTATCTTATCTTCTAGTAGGCGTATTTAGGATTTTTTTGGCTCTTTACAAGCGCGAAACTCTCCTCTTTCATTTCATTCGGGTTTTTCGGAGAGAAACGGTTCAGACGCTATATTCAAAAGAGTGGAAGGGTATTTTTGTTTTTTAAAATTTCGAAGTATTTAAACCGCTGTATCGTATCTTCTAGTAGGCGTATTTAGGATTTTTTGTGCTCATTTCAAGCGCGAAACTCTCCTCTTTCGACTCATTTCATTCGGGTTTTTCGGAGAGAAACGGTTAAGACGCTATATTCAAATGAGTGGAAGGGTATTTATGATTTTTTAAAATTTCGATGTTTTTAAACCGCTGTATCTTATCTTCTAGTAGGCGTATTTAGGATTTTTTTGGCTCATTACAAGCGCGAAACTCTCCTCTTTCGACTCATTTCATTCGGGTTTTTCGGAGTGAAACGGTTCAGACGCTATATTCAAAATAGTGGAAGGGTATTTTTGATTTTTTAAAATTTCGAAGTATTTAAACCGCTGTATCTTATCTTCTAGTAGGCGTATTAAGGATTTTTTTGACTCTTTACAAGCGCGAAACTATCCTCTTTCATTTCATTCGGGTTTTTCGGATAGAAACGGTTGAGACGCTATATTCAAAAGAGTGGAAGGGTATTTTTTTTTTTAAAATTTCGAAGTTTTTAAACCGCTGTATCTTATCTTCTAGTAGGCGTATTTAGGATTTTTTTGGCTCCTTACAAGCGCGAAACTCTCCTCTTTCGTGGAATTTTATTCGGGTTTTTCGGAGAGGAACGGTTCAGACGCTATATTCAAAATAGTGGAAGGGTATTTTTGTTTTTTAAAATTTCGGAGTTTTTAAACCTCTGTATCTTATCTTCTAGTAGGCGTATTTAGGATTTTTTGGGCTCATTTCAAGCGCGAAACTCTCCTCTTTCGACTCATTTCATTCGGGATTTTCGGAGAGAAACGGTTAAGACGCTATATTCAAATTAGTGGAAGGGTATTTATGATTTTTTAAAATTTCGATGTTTTCAAACCGCTGCATCTTATCTTCTAGTAGGCGCATTAAGGATTTTTTTGGCTCATTTCAAGCGCGAAACTCTCCTCTTTAGACTCATTTCATTTGGGTTTTTCGGAGTGAAACGGTTCAGACGCTATATTCAAATTAGTGGAAGGGTATTTTTGATTTTTTAAAATTTCGAAGTTTTTAAACCGCTGTATCTTATCTTCTAGTAGGCGTAAAAAGGATTTTTTTGTCTCATTTCAAGCGCGAAACTCTCCTCTTTCGACTGAATTCATTCGGGTTTTTGGGAGAGAGACGGTTCAGACGCTATATTCAAAAGAGTGGAAGGGTATTTTTGATTTTTTATAATTTCGAAGTTTTTAAACCACCGTATCTTATCTTCTAGTAGGCGTATATAGGATTTTTTTGGCTCCTTACAAGCGCGAAACTCTCCTCTTTCGAGGGATTTTATTCGGGTTTTTCGGAGAGGAACGGTTCAGATGCTATATTCAAAGTAGTGGAAAGGTATTTTTGTTTTTTAAAATTTCGGAATATTTAAACCTCTGTATCTTATCTTCTAGTAGGCGTATTAAGGATTTTTTTGACTCTTTACAATCGCGAAACTATCCTCTTTCGAACCATTTCATTCGGGTTTTACGGATAGAAACGGTTGAGACTCTATATTCAAAAGAGTGGAAGGGTATTTTTTTTTTTTAAAATATCGAAGTTTTTAAACCGCTGTATCTTATCTTCTAGTAGGCGTATTTAGGATTTTTTTGGCTCCTTACAAGCGCGAAACTCTCCTCTTTCGTGGGATTTTATTCGGGTTTTTCGGAGAGGAACGGTTCAGACGCTATATTCAAAATAGTGGAAAGGTATTTTTGTTTTTTAAAATTTCGGAATTTTTAAACCTCTGTATCTTATCTTCTAGTAGGCGTATTTAGGATTTTTTGGGCACATTTCAAGCGCGAAACACTCCTCTTTCGACTCATTTCATTCGGGTTTTTCGGAGAGAAACGGTTCAGACGCTATATTCAAAAGAGTGGAAGGGTATTTTTGATTTTTTAAAATTTCGGAAAATTTAAACCGCTGTATCTTATCTTCTAGTAGGCGTAATAAGGATTTTTTTGGCTCATTTCAAGCGCGAAACTCTCCTCTTTCCACTGAATTCATTCGGGTTTTTGGGAGAGAGACGGTTCAGACGCTATATTCAAAACAGTGGAAGGGTATATTTGATTTTTTAAAATTTCGAAGTTTTTAAACCGCTGTATCTTATCTTCTAGTAGGCGTATTTAGGATTTTTTTGGCTCTTTACAAGCGCGAAACTCTCGTCTTTCGACTGATTTCATTCGGGTTTTTCGGAGTGAAACGGTTCAGACGCTATATTCAAAATAGTGGAAAGGTATTTTTGATTTTTTAAAATTTCGAAGTATTTAAACCGCTGTATCTTATCTTCTAGTAGGCGTATTTAGGATTTTTTTGGCTCCTTACAAGCGCGAAACTCTCCTCTTTCGATTGATTTCATTCGGGTTTTTCGGAGAGAAACGCTTCAGACGCTATATTCAAAATAGTGCAAGGGTATTTTTGATTTTCTAAAATTTCGAAGTATTTAAACCGCTGTATCTTATCTTCTAGTAGGCGTATTTAGGATTTTTTGGGCTCATTTCAAGCGCGAAACTCTCCTCTTTCGACTGATTTCATTCGGGTTTTTCGGAGAGAAACGGTTCAGACGCTATATTTAAATTAGTGGAAAGGTATTTTTGATTCTTTAAAATTTCGGGATTTTTAAACCGCTGTATCTTATCTTCTAGTAGGCGTATTTAGGATTTTTTTGGCTCCTTACAAGCGCGGAACTCTCCTCTTTCGACTGATTTCATTCGGGTTTTTCGGAGAGAAACGGTTAAGACGCTATATTCAAATTAGTGGAAGGGTATATTTGATTTTTTAAAATTTCGAAGTCATTAAACCGCTGTATCTTATCTTCTAGTAGGCGTATTTACTATTTTTTGGGCTCATTTCATGCGCGAAACACTCCTCTTTCGACTGATTTCATTCAGGTTTTTCGGAGAGAAGCGGTTCAGAGGATATATTCAAAATAGTGGAAGGGTATTTTTGATTTTTTAAAATTTCGGAGTTTTTAAACCGCTGTATCTTATCTTCTAGTAGGCGTATTTAGGATTTTTTGAGCTCATTTCAAGCGCGACACACTACTCTTTCGACGGATTTTATTCGAGTTTTTCGGAGAGGAACGGTTCAGACGCAATATTCAAAATAGTGGAAGGGTATTTTTGATTTTTTAAAATTTCGGAATTTTTAAACCGCTGTATCTTATCTTCTAGTAGGCGTATTTAGGATTTTTTTGGCTCCTTACAAGCGCGAAACTCTCCTCTTTCGAGGTATTTTATTCGGGTTTTTCGGAGAGGAACGGTTCAGACGCTATATTCAAAATAGTGGAAAGGTATTTTTGATTTTTTAAAATTTCGGAATATTTAAGCCGCTGTATCTTATCCTCTAGTAGGCGTATTTAGGATTTTTTGGGCTCATTTCAAGCGCGAAACTCTCCTCTTTCGAATC
>NW_028256478.1:0-10538 GCF_048593485.1 Apis florea | reverse complement strand
CAAAAATACCCTTCCACTATTTTGAATATAGCGTCTGAACCGTTTATCTCCGAGAAACCCGAATGAAACGAGTCGAAAGAGGAGAGTTTCGCGCTTGAAATGAGACAAAAAAATCCTAAATACGCCTACTAGAAGATAAGATACAGCGGTTTAAAAACTACGAAATTTTAAAAAATCAAAAATACCCTTCCACTATTTTGAATATAGCGTCTGAACCGTTTATCTCCGAGAAACCCGAATGAAATCTGTCGAAAGAGGAGAGTTTCGCGCTTGTAAGGAGCCAAAAAAATCCTAAATACGCCTACTAGAAGATAAGATACAGCGGTTTAAAAACTACGAAATTTTAAAAAATCAAAAATACCCTTCCACTATTTTGAATATAGCGTCTGAACCGTTTATCTCCGAGAAACCCGAATGAAATCAGTCGAAAGAAGAGAGTTTCGCGCTTGTAAGGAGCCAAAAAAATCCTAAATACGCCTACTAGAAGATATGATACAGCGGTTTAAAAACTACGAAATTTTAAAAAATCAAAAATACCCTTCCACTATTTTGAATATAGCGTCTGAACCGTTTATCTCCGAGAAACCCGAATGAAACGAGTCGAAAGAGGAGAGTTTCGCGCTTGTAAGGAGCCAAAAAAATCCTAAATACGCCTACTAGAAGATAAGATACAGCGGTTTAAAAACTACGAAATTTTAAAAAATCAAAAATACCCTTCCACTATTTTGAATATAGCGTCTGAACCGTTTATCTCCGAGAAACCCGAATGAAACGAGTCGAAAGAGGAGAGTTTCGCGCTTGTAAGGAGACAAAAAAATCCTAAATACGCCTACTAGAAGATAAGATACAGCGGTTTAAAAACTACGAAATTTTAAAAAATCAAAAATACCCTTCCACTATTTTGAATATAGCGTCTGAACCGTTTATCTCCGAGAAACCCGAATGAAATCAGTCGAAAGAGGAGAGTTTCGCGCTTGTAAGGAGCCAAAAAAATCCTAAATACGCCTACTAGAAGATAAGATACAGCGGTTTAAAAACTACGAAATTTTAAAAAATCAAAAATACCCTTCCACTATTTTGAATATAGCGTCTGAACCGTTTATCTCCGAGAAACCCGAATGAAACGAGTCGAAAGAGGAGAGTTTCGCGCTTGTAAGGAGACAAAAAAATCCTAAATACGCCTACTAGAAGATAAGATACAGCGGTTTAAAAACTACGAAATTTTAAAAAATCAAAAATACCCTTCCACTATTTTGAATATAGCGTCTGAACCGTTTATCTCCGAGAAACCCGAATGAAATCAGTCGAAAGAGGAGAGTTTCGCGCTTGTAAGGAGCCAAAAAAATCCTAAATACGCCTACTAGAAGATAAGATACAGCGGTTTAAAAACTACGAAATTTTAAAAAATCAAAAATACCCTTCCACTATTTTGAATATAGCGTCTGAACCGTTTATCTCCGAGAAACCCGAATGAAATCAGTCGAAAGAAGAGAGTTTCGCGCTTGTAAGGAGCCAAAAAAATCCTAAATACGCCTACTAGAAGATATGATACAGCGGTTTAAAAACTACGAAATTTTAAAAAATCAAAAATACCCTTCCACTATTTTGAATATAGCGTCTGAACCGTTTATCTCCGAGAAACCCGAATGAAATCAGTCGAAAGAGGAGAGTTTCGCGCTTGTAAGGAGACAAAAAAATCCTAAATACGCCTACTAGAAGATAAGATACAGCGGTTTAAAAACTACGAAATTTTAAAAAATCAAAAATACCCTTCCACTATTTTGAATATAGCGTCTGAACCGTTTATCTCCGAGAAACCCGAATGAAACGAGTCGAAAGAGGAGAGTTTCGCGCTTGAAATGAGACAAAAAAATCCTAAATACGCCTACTAGAAGATAAGATACAGCGGTTTAAAAACTACGAAATTTTAAAAAATCAAAAATACCCTTCCACTATTTTGAATATAGCGTCTGAACCGTTTATCTCCGAGAAACCCGAATGAAATCAGTCGAAAGAAGAGAGTTTCGCGCTTGTAAGGAGCCAAAAAAATCCTAAATACGCCTACTAGAAGATAAGATACAGCGGTTTAAAAACTACGAAATTTTAAAAAATCAAAAATACCCTTCCACTATTTTGAATATAGCGTCTGAACCGTTTATCTCCGAGAAACCCGAATGAAATCAGTCGAAAGAGGAGAGTTTCGCGCTTGTAAGGAGCCAAAAAAATCCTAAATACGCCTACTAGAAGATAAGATACAGCGGTTTAAAAACTACGAAATTTTAAAAAATCAAAAATACCCTTCCACTATTTTGAATATAGCGTCTGAACCGTTTATCTCCGAGAAACCCGAATGAAATCAGTCGAAAGAGGAGAGTTTCGCGCTTGTAAGGAGCCAAAAAAATCCTAAATACGCCTACTAGAAGATATGATACAGCGGTTTAAAAACTACGAAATTTTAAAAAATCAAAAATACCCTTCCACTATTTTGAATATAGCGTCTGAACCGTTTATCTCCGAGAAACCCGAATGAAACGAGTCGAAAGAGGAGAGTTTCGCGCTTGTAAGGAGACAAAAAAATCCTAAATACGCCTACTAGAAGATAAGATACAGCGGTTTAAAAACTACGAAATTTTAAAAAATCAAAAATACCCTTCCACTATTTTGAATATAGCGTCTGAACCGTTTATCTCCGAGAAACCCGAATGAAACGAGTCGAAAGAGGAGAGTTTCGCGCTTGTAATGAGACAAAAAAATCCTAAATACGCCTACTAGAAGATAAGATACAGCGGTTTAAAAACTACGAAATTTTAAAAAATCAAAAATACCCTTCCACTATTTTGAATATAGCGTCTGAACCGTTTATCTCCGAGAAACCCGAATGAAATCAGTCGAAAGAGGAGAGTTTCGCGCTTGTAAGGAGCCAAAAAAATCCTAAATACGCCTACTAGAAGATAAGATACAGCGGTTTAAAAACTACGAAATTTTAAAAAATCAAAAATACCCTTCCACTATTTTGAATATAGCGTCTGAACCGTTTATCTCCGAGAAACCCGAATGAAACGAGTCGAAAGAGGAGAGTTTCGCGCTTGTAAGGAGACAAAAAAATCCTAAATACGCCTACTAGAAGATAAGATACAGCGGTTTAAAAACTACGAAATTTTAAAAAATCAAAAATACCCTTCCACTATTTTGAATATAGCGTCTGAACCGTTTATCTCCGAGAAACCCGAATGAAATCAGTCGAAAGAGGAGAGTTTCGCGCTTGTAAGGAGCCAAAAAAATCCTAAATACGCCTACTAGAAGATAAGATACAGCGGTTTAAAAACTACGAAATTTTAAAAAATCAAAAATACCCTTCCACTATTTTGAATATAGCGTCTGAACCGTTTATCTCCGAGAAACCCGAATGAAACGAGTCGAAAGAGGAGAGTTTCGCGCTTGTAATGAGACAAAAAAATCCTAAATACGCCTACTAGAAGATAAGATACAGCGGTTTAAAAACTACGAAATTTTAAAAAATCAAAAATACCCTTCCACTATTTTGAATATAGCGTCTGAACCGTTTATCTCCGAGAAACCCGAATGAAATCAGTCGAAAGAGGAGAGTTTCGCGCTTGTAAGGAGCCAAAAAAATCCTAAATACGCCTACTAGAAGATAAGATACAGCGGTTTAAAAACTACGAAATTTTAAAAAATCAAAAATACCCTTCCACTATTTTGAATATAGCGTCTGAACCGTTTATCTCCGAGAAACCCGAATGAAATCAGTCGAAAGAGGAGAGTTTCGCGCTTGTAAGGAGCCAAAAAAATCCTAAATACGCCTACTAGAAGATAAGATACAGCGGTTTAAAAACTACGAAATTTTAAAAAATCAAAAATACCCTTCCACTATTTTGAATATAGCGTCTGAACCGTTTATCTCCGAGAAACCCGAATGAAACCAGTCGAAAGAGGAGAGTTTCGCGCTTGTAAGGAGCCAAAAAAATCCTAAATACGCCTACTAGAAGATAAGATACAGCGGTTTAAAAACTACGAAATTTTAAAAAATCAAAAATACCCTTCCACTATTTTGAATATAGCGTCTGAACCGTTTATCTCCGAGAAACCCGAATGAAATCAGTCGAAAGAAGAGAGTTTCGCGCTTGTAAGGAGACAAAAAAATCCTAAATACGCCTACTAGAAGATAAGATACAGCGGTTTAAAAACTACGAAATTTTAAAAAATCAAAAATACCCTTCCACTATTTTGAATATAGCGTCTGAACCGTTTATCTCCGAGAAACCCGAATGAAATGAGTCGAAAGAGGAGAGTTTCGCGCTTGTAAGGAGACAAAAAAATCCTAAATACGCCTACTAGAAGATAAGATACAGCGGTTTAAAAACTACGAAATTTTAAAAAATCAAAAATACCCTTCCACTATTTTGAATATAGCGTCTGAACCGTTTATCTCCGAGAAACCCGAATGAAACGAGTCGAAAGAGGAGAGTTTCGCGCTTGTAATGAGACAAAAAAATCCTAAATACGCCTACTAGAAGATAAGATACAGCGGTTTAAAAACTACGAAATTTTAAAAAATCAAAAATACCCTTCCACTATTTTGAATATAGCGTCTGAACCGTTTATCTCCGAGAAACCCGAATGAAATCAGTCGAAAGAGGAGAGTTTCGCGCTTGTAAGGAGCCAAAAAAATCCTAAATACGCCTACTAGAAGATATGATACAGCGGTTTAAAAACTACGAAATTTTAAAAAATCAAAAATACCCTTCCACTATTTTGAATATAGCGTCTGAACCGTTTATCTCCGAGAAACCCGAATGAAACGAGTCGAAAGAGGAGAGTTTCGCGCTTGTAAGGAGACAAAAAAATCCTAAATACGCCTACTAGAAGATAAGATACAGCGGTTTAAAAACTACGAAATTTTAAAAAATCAAAAATACCCTTCCACTATTTTGAATATAGCGTCTGAACCGTTTATCTCCGAGAAACCCGAATGAAACGAGTCGAAAGAGGAGAGTTTCGCGCTTGTAAGGAGACAAAAAAATCCTAAATACGCCTACTAGAAGATAAGATACAGCGGTTTAAAAACTACGAAATTTTAAAAAATCAAAAATACCCTTCCACTATTTTGAATATAGCGTCTGAACCGTTTATCTCCGAGAAACCCGAATGAAACGAGTCGAAAGAGGAGAGTTTCGCGCTTGTAAGGAGACAAAAAAATCCTAAATACGCCTACTAGAAGATAAGATACAGCGGTTTAAAAACTACGAAATTTTAAAAAATCAAAAATACCCTTCCACTATTTTGAATATAGCGTCTGAACCGTTTATCTCCGAGAAACCCGAATGAAATCAGTCGAAAGAGGAGAGTTTCGCGCTTGTAAGGAGCCAAAAAAATCCTAAATACGCCTACTAGAAGATAAGATACAGCGGTTTAAAAACTACGAAATTTTAAAAAATCAAAAATACCCTTCCACTATTTTGAATATAGCGTCTGAACCGTTTATCTCCGAGAAACCCGAATGAAACGAGTCGAAAGAGGAGAGTTTCGCGCTTGTAAGGAGACAAAAAAATCCTAAATACGCCTACTAGAAGATAAGATACAGCGGTTTAAAAACTACGAAATTTTAAAAAATCAAAAATACCCTTCCACTATTTTGAATATAGCGTCTGAACCGTTTATCTCCGAGAAACCCGAATGAAACGAGTCGAAAGAGGAGAGTTTCGCGCTTGTAAGGAGACAAAAAAATCCTAAATACGCCTACTAGAAGATAAGATACAGCGGTTTAAAAACTACGAAATTTTAAAAAATCAAAAATACCCTTCCACTATTTTGAATATAGCGTCTGAACCGTTTATCTCCGAGAAACCCGAATGAAACGAGTCGAAAGAGGAGAGTTTCGCGCTTGTAATGAGACAAAAAAATCCTAAATACGCCTACTAGAAGATAAGATACAGCGGTTTAAAAACTACGAAATTTTAAAAAATCAAAAATACCCTTCCACTATTTTGAATATAGCGTCTGAACCGTTTATCTCCGAGAAACCCGAATGAAATCAGTCGAAAGAGGAGAGTTTCGCGCTTGTAAGGAGCCAAAAAAATCCTAAATACGCCTACTAGAAGATAAGATACAGCGGTTTAAAAACTACGAAATTTTAAAAAATCAAAAATACCCTTCCACTATTTTGAATATAGCGTCTGAACCGTTTATCTCCGAGAAACCCGAATGAAATCAGTCGAAAGAGGAGAGTTTCGCGCTTGTAAGGAGACAAAAAAATCCTAAATACGCCTACTAGAAGATAAGATACAGCGGTTTAAAAACTACGAAATTTTAAAAAATCAAAAATACCCTTCCACTATTTTGAATATAGCGTCTGAACCGTTTATCTCCGAGAAACCCGAATGAAATCAGTCGAAAGAGGAGAGTTTCGCGCTTGTAAGGAGCCAAAAAAATCCTAAATACGCCTACTAGAAGATAAGATACAGCGGTTTAAAAACTACGAAATTTTAAAAAATCAAAAATACCCTTCCACTATTTTGAATATAGCGTCTGAACCGTTTATCTCCGAGAAACCCGAATGAAACGAGTCGAAAGAGGAGAGTTTCGCGCTTGTAAGGAGACAAAAAAATCCTAAATACGCCTACTAGAAGATAAGATACAGCGGTTTAAAAACTACGAAATTTTAAAAAATCAAAAATACCCTTCCACTATTTTGAATATAGCGTCTGAACCGTTTATCTCCGAGAAACCCGAATGAAACCAGTCGAAAGAGGAGAGTTTCGCGCTTGTAAGGAGCCAAAAAAATCCTAAATACGCCTACTAGAAGATAAGATACAGCGGTTTAAAAACTACGAAATTTTAAAAAATCAAAAATACCCTTCCACTATTTTGAATATAGCGTCTGAACCGTTTATCTCCGAGAAACCCGAATGAAACCAGTCGAAAGAGGAGAGTTTCGCGCTTGTAATGAGACAAAAAAATCCTAAATACGCCTACTAGAAGATAAGATACAGCGGTTTAAAAACTACGAAATTTTAAAAAATCAAAAATACCCTTCCACTATTTTGAATATAGCGTCTGAACCGTTTATCTCCGAGAAACCCGAATGAAACGAGTCGAAAGAGGAGAGTTTCGCGCTTGTAAGGAGACAAAAAAATCCTAAATACGCCTACTAGAAGATAAGATACAGCGGTTTAAAAACTACGAAATTTTAAAAAATCAAAAATACCCTTCCACTATTTTGAATATAGCGTCTGAACCGTTTATCTCCGAGAAACCCGAATGAAATCAGTCGAAAGAGGAGAGTTTCGCGCTTGTAAGGAGACAAAAAAATCCTAAATACGCCTACTAGAAGATAAGATACAGCGGTTTAAAAACTACGAAATTTTAAAAAATCAAAAATACCCTTCCACTATTTTGAATATAGCGTCTGAACCGTTTATCTTCGAGAAACCCGAATGAAACCAGTCGAAAGAGGAGAGTTTCGCGCTTGTAAGGACACAAAAAAATCCTAAATACGCCTACTAGAAGATAAGATACAGCGGTTTAAAAACTACGAAATTTTAAAAAATCAAAAATACCCTTCCACTATTTTGAATATAGCGTCTGAACCGTTTATCTCCGAGAAACCCGAATGAAATCAGTCGAAAGAGGAGAGTTTCGCGCTTGTAAGGAGACAAAAAAATCCTAAATACGCCTACTAGAAGATAAGATACAGCGGTTTAAAAACTACGAAATTTTAAAAAATCAAAAATACCCTTCCACTATTTTGAATATAGCGTCTGAACCGTTTATCTCCGAGAAACCCGAATGAAACGAGTCGAAAGAGGAGAGTTTCGCGCTTGAAATGAGACAAAAAAATCCTAAATACGCCTACTAGAAGATAAGATACAGCGGTTTAAAAACTACGAAATTTTAAAAAATCAAAAATACCCTTCCACTATTTTGAATATAGCGTCTGAACCGTTTATCTCCGAGAAACCCGAATGAAACGAGTCGAAAGAGGAGAGTTTCGCGCTTGTAAGGAGCCAAAAAAATCCTAAATACGCCTACTAGAAGATAAGATACAGCGGTTTAAAAACTACGAAATTTTAAAAAATCAAAAATACCCTTCCACTATTTTGAATATAGCGTCTGAACCGTTTATCTCCGAGAAACCCGAATGAAATCAGTCGAAAGAAGAGAGTTTCGCGCTTGTAAGGAGACAAAAAAATCCTAAATATGCCTACTAGAAGATATGATACAGCGGTTTAAAAACTACGAAATTTCAAAAAAATCAAAAATACCCTTCCACTATTTTGAATATAGCGTCTGAACCGTTTATCTCCGAGAAACCCGAATGAAATCAGTCGAAAGAGGAGAGTTTCGTGCTTGTAAGGAGCCAAAAAAATCCTAAATACGCCTACTAGAAGATAAGATACAGCGGTTTAAAAACTACGAAATTTTAAAAAATCAAAAATACCCTTCCACTATTTTGAATATAGCGTCTGAACCGTTTATCTCCGAGAAACCCGAATGAAACGAGTCGAAAGAGGAGAGTTTCGCGCTTGTAAGGAGACAAAAAAATCCTAAATACGCCTACTAGAAGATAAGATACAGCGGTTTAAAAACTACGAAATTTTAAAAAATCAAAAATACCCTTCCACTATTTTGAATATAGCGTCTGAACCGTTTATCTCCGAGAAACCCGAATGAAATCAGTCGAAAGAGGAGAGTTTCGCGCTTGTAAGGAGCCAAAAAAATCCTAAATACGCCTACTAGAAGATAAGATACAGCGGTTTAAAAACTACGAAATTTTAAAAAATCAAAAATACCCTTCCACTATTTTGAATATAGCGTCTGAACCGTTTATCTCCGAGAAACCCGAATGAAACCAGTCGAAAGAGGAGAGTTTCGCGCTTGTAAGGAGCCAAAAAAATCCTAAATACGCCTACTAGAAGATAAGATACAGCGGTTTAAAAACTACGAAATTTTAAAAAATCAAAAATACCCTTCCACTATTTTGAATATAGCGTCTGAACCGTTTATCTCCGAGAAACCCGAATGAAACGAGTCGAAAGAGGAGAGTTTCGCGCTTGTAATGAGACAAAAAAATCCTAAATACGCCTACTAGAAGATAAGATACAGCGGTTTAAAAACTACGAAATTTTAAAAAATCAAAAATACCCTTCCACTATTTTGAATATAGCGTCTGAACCGTTTATCTCCGAGAAACCCGAATGAAATCAGTCGAAAGAGGAGAGTTTCGCGCTTGTAAGGAGCCAAAAAAATCCTAAATACGCCTACTAGAAGATAAGATACAGCGGTTTAAAAACTACGAAATTTTAAAAAATCAAAAATACCCTTCCACTATTTTGAATATAGCGTCTGAACCGTTTATCTCCGAGAAACCCGAATGAAACCAGTCGAAAGAGGAGAGTTTCGCGCTTGTAAGGAGCCAAAAAAATCCTAAATACGCCTACTAGAAGATAAGATACAGCGGTTTAAAAACTACGAAATTTTAAAAAATCAAAAATACCCTTCCACTATTTTGAATATAGCGTCTGAACCGTTTATCTCCGAGAAACCCGAATGAAATCAGTCGAAAGAGGAGAGTTTCGCGCTTGTAAGGAGCCAAAAAAATCCTAAATACGCCTACTAGAAGATAAGATACAGCGGTTTAAAAACTACGAAATTTTAAAAAATCAAAAATACCCTTCCACTATTTTGAATATAGCGTCTGAACCGTTTATCTCCGAGAAACCCGAATGAAACGAGTCGAAAGAGGAGAGTTTCGCGCTTGTAAGGAGCCAAAAAAATCCTAAATACGCCTACTAGAAGATAAGATACAGCGGTTTAAAAACTACGGAATTTTAAAAAATCAAAAATACCCTTCCACTATTTTGAATATAGCGTCTGAACCGTTTATCTCCGAGAAACCCGAATGAAACCAGTCGAAAGAGGAGAGTTTCGCGCTTGTAAGGACACAAAAAAATCCTAAATACGCCTACTAGAAGATAAGATACAGCGGTTTAAAAACTACGAAATTTTAAAAAATCAAAAATACCCTTCCACTATTTTGAATATAGCGTCTGAACCGTTTATCTCCGAGAAACCCGAATGGAATCTGTCGAAAGAGGAGAGTTTCGCGCTTGTAAGGAGCCAAAAAAATCCTAAATACGCCTACTAGAAGATAAGATACAGCGGTTTAAAAACTACGAAATTTTAAAAAATCAAAAATACCCTTCCACTATTTTGAATATAGCGTCTGAACCGTTTATCTCCGAGAAACCCGAATGAAACGAGTCGAAAGAGGAGAGTTTCGCGCTTGAAATGAGACAAAAAAATCCTAAATACGCCTACTAGAAGATAAGATACAGCGGTTTAAAAACTACGAAATTTTAAAAAATCAAAAATACCCTTCCACTATTTTGAATATAGCGTCTGAACCGTTTATCTCCGAGAAACCCGAATGAAATCAGTCGAAAGAGGAGAGTTTCGCGCTTGTAAGGAGCCAAAAAAATCCTAAATACGCCTACTAGAAGATATGATACAGCGGTTTA
>NW_028256477.1:0-3901 GCF_048593485.1 Apis florea | reverse complement strand
CAAAAATACCCTTCCACTATTTTGAATATAGCGTCTGAACCGTTTCTCTCCGAAAAACCCGAATGAAATGAGTCGAAAGAGGAGAGTTTCGCGCTTGTAGTGAGCCCAAAAAATCCTAAATACGCCTACTAGAAGATAAGATACAGCGGTTTAAAAACTTCGAAATTTTAAAAAATCAAAAATACCCTTCCACTATTTTGAATATAGCGTCTGAACCGTTTCTCTCCGAAAAACCCGAATGAAATGCCGTCGAAAGAGGAGAGTTTCGCGCTTGTAGGGAGCCAAAAAAATCCTAAATACGCCTACTAGAAGATAAGATACAGCGGTTTAAAAACTTCGAAATTTTAAAAAATCAAAAATACCCTTCCACTATTTTGAATATAGCGTCTGAACCGTTTCTCTCCGAAAAACCCGAATGAAATCAGTCGAAAGAGGAGAGTTTCGCGCTTGAAAGGAGCCAAAAAAATCCTAAATACGCCTACTAGAAGATAAGATACAGCGGTTTAAAAACTTCGAAATTTTAAAAAATCAAAAATACCCTTCCACTATTTTGAATATAGCGTCTGAACCGTTTCTCTCCGAAAAACCCGAATGAAATCAGTCGAAAGAGGAGAGTTTCGCGCTTGTAAGGAGCCAAAAAAATCCTAAATACGCCTACTAGAAGATAAGATACAGCGGTTTAAATACTTCGAAATTTTAAAAAATCAAAAATACCCTTCCACTAATTTGAATATAGCGTCTTAACCGTTTCTCTCCGAAAAACCCGAATGAAATGAGTCGAAAGAGGAGTGTTTCGCGCTTGAAATGAGTCCAAAAAATCCTAAATACGCCTACTAGAAGATAAGATACAGCGGTTTAAAGACTTCGAAATTTTAAAAAATCAAAAATACCCTTCCACTCTTTTGAATATAGCGTCTGAACCGTTTCTCTCCGAAAAACCCGAATGAAATGATTCGAAAGAGGAGAGTTTCGCGCTTGTAAAGAGTCAAAAAAATCCTTAATACGCCTACTAGAAGATAAGATACAGCGGTTTAAAAACTTCGAAATTTTAAAAAATCAAAAATACCCTTCCACTATTTATGAATATAGCGTCTGAACCGTTTCTCTCCGAAAAACCCGAATGAAATCCGTCGAAAGAGGAGAGTTTCGCGCTTGTAGGGAGCCAAAAAAATCCTAAATACGCCTACTAGAAGATAAGATACAGCGGTTAAATACTTCGAAATTTTAAAAAATCAAAATTACCCTTCCACTATTTTGAATATAGCGTCTTAAACGTTTCTCTCCGAAAAACCCGAAGGAAATCAGTCGGAAGAGGAGAGTTTCGCGCTTGTAAGGAGACAAAAAAATCCTTAATACGCCTACTAGAAGATAAGATGCAGCGGTTTAAATACTTCGAAATTTTAAAAAATCAAAAATACCCTTCCACTAATTTGAATATAGCGTCTGAACCGTTTCTCGACGAAAAACCCGAATGAAATGAGTCGAAAGAGGAGTGTTTCGCGCTTGAAATGAGCTCAAAAAATCCTAAATACGCCTACTAGAGGATAAGATACAGCGGTTTAAAGACTTCGAAATTTTAAAAAATCAAAAATACCCTTCCACTATTTTGAATATAGCGTCTGAACCGTTTCTCTCCGAAAAACCCGAATGAAATCAGTCGAAAGAGGAGAGTTTCGCGCTTGTAAGGAGCCAAAAAAATCCTAAATACGCCTACTAGAAGATAAGATACAGCGGTTTAAAAACTTCGAAATTTTAAAAAATCAAAAATACCCTTCCACTATTTTGAATATAGCGTCTTGAACCGTTTCTCTCCGAAAAACCCGAATGAAATGAGTCGAAAGAGGAGAGTTTCGCGCTTGAAAGGAGTCAAAAAAATCCTAAATACGCCTACTAGAAGATAAGATACAGCGGTTTAAAAACTTCGAAATTTTAAAAAATCAAAAATACCCTTCCACTATTTTGAATATAGCGTCTGAACCGTTTGTCTGCGAAAAACCCGAATGAAATGATTCGAAAGAGGAGTGTTTCGCGCTTGTAAAGAGTCAAAAAAATCCTTAATACGCCTACTAGAAGATAAGATACAGCGGTTTAAATACTTCGAAATTTTAAAAAATCAAAAATACCCTTCCACTATTTTGAATATAGCGTCTGAACCGTTTCTCTCCGAAAAACCCGAATGAAATGAGTCGAAAGAGGAGTGTTTCGCGCTTGAAATGAGTCTCAAAAAATCCTAAATACGCCTACTAGAAGATAAGATACAGCGGTTTAAAAACTTCGAAATTTTAAAAAATCAAAAATACCCTTCCACTATTTTGAATATAGCGTCTGAACCGTTTCTCTCCGAAAAACCCGAATGAAATGCAGTCGAAAGAGGAGAGTTTCGCGCTTGTAAGGAGCCAAAAAAATCCTAAATACGCCTACTAGAAGATAAGATACAGCGGTTTAAAAACTTCGAAATTTTAAAAAATCAAAAATACCCTTCCACTAATTTGAATATAGCGTCTGAACCGTTTCTCTCCGAAAAACCCGAATGCAATGTGTCGAAAGAGGAGTGTTTCGCGCTTGAAATGGGCCCAAAAAATCCTAAATACGCCTACTAGAAGATAAGATACAGCGGTTTAAAAACTTCGAAATTTTAAAAAATCAAAAATACCCTTCCACTCTTTTGAATATAGCGTCATAACCGGGTCTCTCCGAAAAACCCGAATGAAATGATTCGAAAGAGGAGAGTTTCGCGCTTGAAATGAGTCCAAAAAATCCTAAATACGCCTACTAGAAGATAAGATACAGCGGTTTAAATACTTCGAAATTTTAAAAAATCAATAATACCCTTCCACTATTTTGAATATAGCGTCTGAACCGTTTCTCTCCGAAAAACCCGAATGAAATGCGTCGAAAGAGGAGAATTTCGCGCTTGTAGGGAGCCAAAGAAATCCTAAATACGCCTACTAGAAGATAAGATACAGCGGTTTAAAAACTTCGAAATTTTAAAAAATCAAAAATACCCTTCCACTAATTTGAATATAGCGTCTGAAGCTTTTCTCTCCGAAAAACCCGAATGAAATGAGTCGAAAGAGGAGTGTTTCGCGCTTGAAATGGGCCCAAAAAATCCTAAATACGCCTACTAGAAGATAAGATATAGAGGTTTAAAAATTCCGAAATATTAAAACACAAAAATACCTTTCCACTATTTTGAATATAGCGTCTGAACCGTTCCTCTCCGAAAAACCCGAATAAAATCCCTCGAAAGAGGAGAGTTTCGCGCTTGTAAGGAGCCAAAAAAATCCTAAATACGCCTACTAGAAGATAAGATACAGCGGTTTAAATACTTCGAAGTTTTAAAAAATCAAAAATATCCTTTCACTATTTTGAATATAGCGTCTGAACCGTTTCTCTCCGAAAAACCCGAAGAAAATCAGTCGAAAGAGGAGAGCTTCGCGCTTGAAAGGAGCCAAAAAAATCCTAAATACGCCTACTAGAAGATAAGATACAGCAGTTTAAAAACTTCGAAATTTTAAAAAATCAAAAATACCCTTGCACTATTTTGAATATAGCGTCTGAACCGTTTCTCTCCGAAAAACCAGAATGTAATCAGTTGAAAGAGGAGAGTTTCGCGTTTGTAAGGAGCCAAAAAAACCCTTAATACGCCTACTAGAAGATAAGATACAGCGGTTCAATACTTCGAAATTTTAAAAAATCAAAAATACCCTTCCACTAATTTGAATATAGCGTCATAACCGTTTCTCTCCGAAAAACCCGAATGAAATGATTCGAAAGAGGAGTGTTTCGCGCTTGAAATGAGTCCAAAAAATCCTAAATACGCCTACTAGAAGATAAGATACAGCGGTTTAAAGACTTCGAAATTTTAAAAAATCAAAAATACCCTTCCACTCTTTTGAAT
>NW_028256476.1:0-21665 GCF_048593485.1 Apis florea | reverse complement strand
AAAAATACTCTTCCACTATTTTGAATATAGCGTCTGAACCGTTTCTCTCCGAAAAACCCGGATGAAACGATTCGAAAGAGGAGAGTTTCTCGTTTGAAATGAGCCAAAAAATCCTAAATACGCCTACTAGAAGATAAGATACAGCGGTTTGAATACTTCGAAATTTTAAAAAATCAAAAATACCCTTCTACTCTTTTGAATATAGCGTCTGAACCGTTTCTCTCCGGAAAACCCGAATGAAACGATTCGAAAGAGGAGAGTTTCGCGCTTGAAATGAGCCAAAAAAATCCTAAATACGCCTACTAGAAGATAAGATACAGCGGTTTAAAAACTTTTAAAAAATCAAAAATACCCTTCCACTATTTTGAATATAGCGTTTGAACCGTTTCTCTCCGAAAAACCCGAATGAAATAAGTCGAATAAGGAGAGTTTCTCGCTTGAAATGAGCAAAAAAAATCCTAAATACGCCTACTAGAAGATAAGATACAGCGGTTTAAAGACTACGAAATTTTAAAAAATCAAAAATACCCTTCCACTATTTTGAATATAGCGTCTGACCCGTTTCTCTCCGAAAAACCCGAATGAAATAAGTCGAAAGAGGAGAGTTTCTCGCTTGAAATGAGCCAAAAAAATCTTAAATACGCCTACTAGAAGATAAGATACAGCGGTTTAAATACTACGAAATTTTAAAAAATCAAAAATACCCTTCCACTATTTTGAATATAGCGTCTGAACCGTTTCTCTCCGAAAAACCCGAATGAAATAAGTCGAAAGAGGAGAGTTTCTCGCTTGAAATGAGCAAAAAAATCCTAAATACGCCTACTAGAAGATAAGATACAGCGGTTTAAAGACTTCGAAATTTTAAAAAATCAAAAATACCCTTCCACTATTTTGAATATAGCGTCTGAACCGTTTCTCTCCGAAAAACCCGAATGAAACAAGTCGAAAGAGGAGAGTTTCTCGCTTGATATGAGCCAAAAAAATCCTAAATACGCCTACTAGAAGATAAGATACAGCGGTTTAAAAACTACGAAATTTTAAAAAATCAAAAATACCCTTCCACTATTTTGAATATAGCGTCTGAACCGTTTCTCTCCGAAAAACCCGAATGAAGTAAGTCGAAAGAGGAGAGTTTCTCGCTTGAAATGAGCCAAAAAATCCTAAATACGCATACTAGAAGATAAGATACAGCGGTTTAAATACTTCGAAATTTTAAAAAATCAAAAATACCCTTCCACTATTTTGAATATAGCGTCTGAACCGTTTCTCTCCGAAAAACCCGAGTGAAATCAGTCGAAAGAGGAGAGTTTCGTGCTTGTAAGGAGCCAAAAAAATCCTAAATACGCCTACTAGAAGATAAGATACAGCGGTTTAAAGACTTCGAAATTTTAAAAAATCAAAAATACCCTTCCACTATTTTGAATATAGCGTCTGAACCGTTTCTCTCCGAAAAACCCGAGTGAAATCAGTCGAAAGAGGAGAGTTTCGTGCATGTAAGGAGCCAAAAAAATCCTAAATATGCCTACTAGAAGATAAGATACAGCGGTTTAAAGACTTCGAAATTTTAAAAAATCAAAAATACCCTTCCACTATTTTGAATATACCGTCTGAACCGTTTCTCTCCGAAAAACCCGAATGAAATCAGTCGAAAGAGGAGAGTTTGGCGCTTGTAAGGAGCCAAAAAAATCCTAAATATCCCTATTAGAAGATAAGGTACAGCGGTTTAAAAATTCCGAAATTTTAAGAAATCAAAAATACCCTTCCACTATTTTGAATATAGCGTCTGAACCGTTTCTCTCCGAAAAACTCGAATGAAACGAGTCGAAGGAGGAGAGTTTCGCGCTTGAAATGAACCAAAAAAATCTTAAATACGCCTACTAGAAGATAAGATACAGCGGTTTAAATACTACGAAATTTTAAAAAATCAAAAATACCCTTCCACTATTTTGAATATAGCGTCTGAACCGTTTCTCTCCGAAAAACCCGAATGAAATAAGTCGAAAGAGGAGAGTTTCTCGCTTGAAATGAGCCAAAAAATCCTAAATACGCCTACTAGAAGATAAGATACAGCGGTTTAAATACTTCGAAATTTTAAAAAATCAAAAATACCCTTCTACTCTTTTGAATATAGCGTCTGAACCGTTTCTCTCCGGAAAACCCGAATGAAACGATTCGAAAGAGGAGAGTTTCGCGCTTGAAATGAGCCAAAAAAATCCTAAATACGCCTACTAGAAGATAAGATACAGCGGTTTAAAAACTTTTAAAAAATCAAAAATACCCTTCCACTATTTTGAATATAGCGTCTGAACCGTTTCTCTCCGAGAAACCCGAGTGAGATCAGTCGAAAGAGGAGAGTTTCGTGCTTGTAAGGAGCCAAAAAAATCCTAAATACGCCTACTAGAAGATAAGATACAGCGGTTTAAAAACTTCGAAATTTTAAAAAATCAAAAATACCCTTCCACTATTTTGAATATACCGTCTGAACCGTTTCTCTCCGAAAAACCCGAATGAAATCAGTCGAAAGAGGAGAGTTTGGCGCTTGTAAGGAGCCAAAAAAATCCTAAATATCCCTATTAGAAGATAAGGTACAGCGGTTTAAAAATTCCGAAATTTTAAGAAATCAAAAATACCCTTCCACTATTTTGAATATAGCGTCTGAACCGTTTCTCTCCGAAAAACTCGAATGAAACGAGTCGAAGGAGGAGAGTTTCGCGCTTGAAATGAACCAAAAAAATCTTAAATACGCCTACTAGAAGATAAGATACAGCGGTTTAAATACTACGAAATTTTAAAAAATCAAAAATACCCTTCCACTATTTTGAATATAGCGTCTGAACCGTTTCTCTCCGAAAAACCCGAATGAAATAAGTCGAAAGAGGAGAGTTTCTCGCTTGAAATGAGCCAAAAAATCCTAAATACGCCTACTAGAAGATAAGATACAGCGGTTTAAAGACTTCGAAATTTTAAAAAATCAAAAATACCCTTCCACTCTTTTGAATATAGCGTCTGGACCGTTTCTCTCCGGAAAACCCGAATGAAACAAGTCGAAAGAGGAGAGTTTCGCGCTTGAAATGAGCCAAAAAAATCCTAAATACGCCTACTAGAAGATAAGATACAGCGGTTTAAAAACTTTTAAAAAATCAAAAATACCCTTCCACTATTTTGAATATAGCGTCTGAACCGTTTCTCTCCGAGAAACCCGAATGAAATCAGTCGAAAGAGGAGAGTTTCGTGCTTGTAAGGAGCCAAAAAAATCCTAAATACGCCTACTAGAAGATAAGATACAGCGGTTTAAAAACTACGAAATTTTAAAAAATCAAAAATACCCTTCCACTATTTTGAATATAGCGTCTGAACCGTTTCTCTCCGAAAAACCCGAATGAAACGATTCGAAAGAGGAGAGTTTCGCGCTTGTAAGGAGCCAAAAAAATCCTAAATATCCCTATTAGAAGATAAGGTACAGCGGTTTAAATATTCCGAAATTTTAAAAAATCAAAAATACCCTTCCACTGTTTTGAATATAGCGTCTGAACCGTTTCTCTCCGAAAAACTCGAATGAAACGAGTCGAAGGAGGAGAGTTTCGTGCTTGAAATGAACCAAAAAAATCTTAAATACGCCTACTAGAAGATAAGATACAGCGGTTTAAATACTACGAAATTTTAAAAAATCAAAAATACCCTTCCACTATTTTGAATATAGCGTCTGAACCGTTTCTCTCCGAAAAACCCGAATGAAATAAGTCGAAAGAGGAGAGTTTCTCGCTTGAAATGAGCCAAAAAATCCTAAATACGCCTACTAGAAGATAAGATACAGCGGTTTAAATACTTCGAAATTTTAAAAAATCAAAAATACCCTTCTACTCTTTTGAATATAGCGTCTGAACCGTTTCTCTCCGAAAAACCCGAATGAAACGATTCGAAAGAGGAGAGTTTCGCGCTTGAAATGAGCCAAAAAAATCCTAAATACGCCTACTAGAAGATAAGATACAGCGGTTTAAAAACTACGAAATTTTAAAAAATCAAAAATACCCTTCCACTATTTTGAATATAGCGTCTGAACCGTTTCTCTCCGAAAAACCCGAGTGAAATAAGTCGAATAAGGAGAGTTTCTCGCTTGAAATGAGCAAAAAAAATCCTAAATACGCCTACTAGAAGATAAGATACAGCGGTTTAAAGACTACGAAATTTTAAAAAATCAAAAATACCCTTCCACTATTTTGAATATAGCGTCTGAACCGTTTCTCTCCGAAAAACCCGAATGAAATCAGTCGAAAGAGGAGAGTTTGGCGCTTGTAAGGAGCCGAAAAAATCCTAAATATCCCTATTAGAAGATAAGGTACAGCGGTTTAAATATTCCGAAATTTTAAAAAATCAAAAATACCCTTCCACTATTTTGAATATAGCGTCTGAACCGTTTCTCTCCGAAAAACTCGAATGAAACGAGTCGAAGGAGGAGAGTTTCGCGCTTGAAATGAACCAAAAAAATCTTAAATACGCCTACTAGAAGATAAGATACAGCGGTTTAAATACTACGAAATTTTAAAAAATCAAAAATACCCTTCCACTATTTTGAATATAGCGTCTGAACCGTTTCTCTCCGAAAAACCCGAATGAAATAAGTCGAAAGAGGAGAGTTTCTCGCTTGAAATGAGCCAAAAAATCCTAAATACGCCTACTAGAAGATAAGATACAGCGGTTTAAATACTTCGAAATTTTAAAAAATCAAAAATACCCTTCTACTCTTTTGAATATAGCGTCTGAACCGTTTCTCTCCGGAAAACCCGAATGAAACGATTCGAAAGAGGAGAGTTTCGCGCTTGAAATGAGCCAAAAAAATCCTAAATACGCCTACTAGAAGATAAGATACAGCGGTTTAAAAACTACGAAATTTTAAAAAATCAAAAATACCCTTCCACTATTTTGAATATAGCGTCTGAACCGTTTCTCTCCGAAAAACCCGAATGAAATAAGTCGAATAAGGAGAGTTTCTCGCTTGAAATGAGCAAAAAAAATCCTAAATACGCCTACTAGAAGATAAGATACAGCGGTTTAAAGACTACGAAATTTTAAAAAATCAAAAATACCCTTCCACTATTTTGAATATAGCGTCTGAACCGTTTCTCTCCGAAAAACTCGAATGAAACGAGTCGAAGGAGGAGAGTTTCTCGCTTGAAATGAGCCAAAAAAATCCTAAATACGCCTACTAGAAGATAAGATACAGCGGTTTAAAAACTTCGAAATTTTAAAAAATCAAAAATACCCTTCCACTATTTTGAATATAGCGTCTGAACCGTTTCTCTCCGAAAAACCCGAGTGAAATCAGTCGAAAGAGGAGAGTTTCGTGCTTGTAAGGAGCCAAAAAAATCCTAAATATGCCTACTAGAAGATAAGATACAGCGGTTTAAAAACTTCGAAATTTTAAAAAATCAAAAATACCCTTCCACTATTTTGAATATACCGTCTGAACCGTTTCTCTCCGAAAAACCCGAATGAAATCAGTCGAAAGAGGAGAGTTTGGCGCTTGTAAGGAGCCAAAAAAATCCTAAATATCCCTATTAGAAGATAAGGTACAGCGGTTTAAATATTCCGAAATTTTAAAAAATCAAAAATACCCTTCCACTATTTTGAATATAGCGTCTGAACCGTTTCTCTCCGAAAAACTCGAATGAAACGAGTCGAAGGAGGAGAGTTTCGCGCTTGAAATGAACCAAAAAAATCTTAAATACGCCTACTAGAAGATAAGATACAGCGGTTTAAATACTACGAAATTTTAAAAAATCAAAAATACCCTTCCACTATTTTGAATATAGCGTCTGAACCGTTTCTCTCCGAAAAACCCGAATGAAATAAGTCGAAAGAGGAGAGTTTCTCGCTTGAAATGAGCCAAAAAATCCTAAATACGCCTACTAGAAGATAAGATACAGCGGTTTAAATACTTCGAAATTTTAAAAAATCAAAAATACCCTTCCACTATTTTGAATATAGCGTCTGAACCGTTTCTCTCCGAAAAACCCGAATGAAATAAGTCGAAAGAGGAGAGTTTCTCGCTTGAAATGAGCCAAAAAATCCTAAATACGCCTACTAGAAGATAAGATACAGCGGTTTAAATACTTCGAAATTTTAAAAAATCAAAAATACCCTTCTACTCTTTTGAATATAGCGTCTGAACCGTTTCTCTCCGGAAAACCCGAATGAAACGAGTCGAAAGAGGAGAGTTTCGCGCTTGAAATGAGCCAAAAAAATCCTAAATACGCCTACTAGAAGATAAGATACAGCGGTTTAAATACTTTTAAAAAATCAAAAATACCCTTCCACTATTTTGAATATAGCGTCTGAACCGTTTCTCTCCGAAAAACCCGAGTGAAATCAGTCGAAAGAGGAGAGTTTCGTGCATGTAAGGAGCCAAAAAAATCCTAAATATGCCTACTAGAAGATAAGATACAGCGGTTTAAAAACTTCGAAATTTTAAAAAATCAAAAATACCCTTCCACTATTTTGAATATACCGTCTGAACCGTTTCTCTCCGAAAAACCCGAATGAAATCAGTCGAAAGAGGAGAGTTTGGCGCTTGTAAGGAGCCAAAAAAATCCTAAATATCCCTATTAGAAGATAAGGTACAGCGGTTTAAAAATTCCGAAATTTTAAGAAATCAAAAATACCCTTCCACTATTTTGAATATAGCGTCTGAACCGTTTCTCTCCGAAAAACTCGAATGAAACGAGTCGAAGGAGGAGAGTTTCGCGCTTGAAATGAGCCAAAAAAATCTTAAATACGCCTACTAGAAGATAAGATACAGCGGTTTAAAAACTCCGAAATTTTAAAAAATCAAAAATACCCTTCCACTATTTTGAATATAGCGTCTGAACCGTTTCTCTCCGAAAAACCCGAATGAAACGAGTCGAAAGAGGAGAGTTTCGCGCTTGAAATGAGCCAAAAAAATCCTAAATACGCTACTAGAAGATAAGATACAGCGGTTTAAATACTACGAAATTTTAAAAAATCAAAAATACCCTTCCACTATTTTGAATATAGCGTCTGAACCGTTTCTCTCCGAAAAACCCGAATGAAATAAGTCGAAAGAGGAGAGTTTCTCGCTTGAAATGAGCCAAAAAATCCTAAATACGCCTACTAGAAGATAAAATACAGCGGTTTAAAAACTTCGAAATTTTAAAAAATCAAAAATACCCTTCCACTATTTTGAATATAGCGTCTGAACCGTTTCTCTCCGGAAAACCCGAATGAAACGATTCGAAAGAGGAGAGTTTCGCGCTTGAAATGAGCCAAAAAAATCCTAAATACGCCTACTAGAAGATAAGATACAGCGGTTTAAAGACTACGAAATTTTAAAAAATCAAAAATACCCTTCCACTATTTTGAATATAGCGTCTGAACCGTTTCTCTCCGAAAAACCCGAATGAAATAAGTCGAAAGAGGAGAGTTTCTCGCTTGAAATGAGCCAAAAAATCCTAAATACGCCTACTAGAAGATAAGATACAGCGGTTTAAATACTTCGAAATTTTAAAAAATCAAAAATACCCTTCTACTCTTTTGAATATAGCGTCTGAACCGTTTCTCTCCGGAAAACCCGAATGAAACGAGTCGAAAGAGGAGAGTTTCGCGCTTGAAATGAGCCAAAAAAATCCTAAATACGCCTACTAGAAGATAAGATACAGCGGTTTAAAGACTACGAAATTTTAAAAAATCAAAAATACCCTTCCACTATTTTGAATATAGCGTCTGAACCGTTTCTCTCCGAAAAACCCGAATGAAATAAGTCGAATAAGGAGAGTTTCTCGCTTGAAATGAGCCAAAAAAATCCTAAATACGCCTACTAGAAGATAAGATACAGCGGTTTAAAGACTACGAAATTTTAGAAAATCAAAAATACCCTTCCACTATTTTGAATATAGCGTCTGAACCGTTTCTCTCCGAAAAACCCGAATGAAATAAGTCGAAAGAGGAGAGTTTCTCGCTTGAAATGAGCCAAAAAATCCTAAATACGCCAACTAGAAGATAAAATACAGCGGTTTAAAAACTTCGAAATTTTAAAAAATCAAAAATACCCTTCCACTATTTTGAATATAGCGTCTGAACCGTTTCTCTCCGAAAAACCCGAGTGAAATCAGTCGAAAGAGGAGAGTTTCGTGCTTGTAAGGAGCCAAAAAAATCCTAAATATGCCTACTAGAAGATAAGATACAGCGGTTTAAAAACTTCAAAATTTTAAAAAATCAAAAATACCCTTCCACTATTTTGAATATACCGTCTGAACCGTTTCTCTCCGAAAAACCCGAATGAAATCAGTCGAAAGAGGAGAGTTTGGCGCTTGTAAGGAGCCAAAAAAATCCTAAATATGCCTATTAGAAGATAAGGTACAGCGGTTTAAATATTCCGAAATTTTAAAAAATCAAAAATACCCTTCCACTATTTTGAATATAGCGTCTGAACCGTTTCTCTCCGAAAAACTCGAATGAAACGAGTCGAAGGAGGAGAGTTTCGCGCTTGAAATGAACCAAAAAAATCTTAAATACGCCTACTAGAAGATAAGATACAGCGGTTTAAATACTACGAAATTTTAAAAAATCAAAAATACCCTTCCACTATTTTGAATATAGCGTCTGAACCGTTTCTCTCCGAAAAACCCGAATGAAATAAGTCGAAAGAGGAGAGTTTCTCGCTTGAAATGAGCCAAAAAATCCTAAATACGCCTACTAGAAGATAAGATACAGCGGTTTAAAAACTTCGAAATTTTAAAAAATCAAAAATACCCTTCCACTATTTTGAATATAGCGTCTGAACCGTTTCTCTCCGAAAAACCCGAATGAAACGAGTCGAAAGAGGAGAGTTTCGCGCTTGTAAGGAGCCAAAAAAATCCTAAATACGCCTACTAGAAGATAAGATACAGCGGTTTAAAAACTACGAAATTTTAAAAAATCAAAAATACCCTTCCACTATTTTGAATATAGCGTCTGAACCGTTTCTCTCCGAAAAACTCGAATGAAACGAGTCGAAGGAGGAGAGTTTCGCGCTTGAAATGAACCAAAAAAATCTTAAATACGCCTACTAGAAGATAAGATACAGCGGTTTAAAAACTACGAAATTTTAAAAAATCAAAAATACCCTTCCACTATTTTGAATATAGCGTCTGAACCGTTTCTCTCCGAAAAACTCGAATGAAACGAGTCGAAAGAGGAGAGTTTCGCGCTTGAAATGAGCCAAAAAAATCCTAAATACGCTACTAGAAGATAAGATACAGCGGTTTAAAAACTACGAAATTTTAAAAAATCAAAAATACCCTTCCACTATTTTGAATATAGCGTCTGAACCGTTTCTCTCCGAAAAACCCGAATGAAATAAGTCGAAAGAGGAGAGTTTCTCGCTTGAAATGAGCCAAAAAATCCTAAATACGCCTACTAGAAGATAAGATACAGCGGTTTAAAAACTTCGAAATTTTAAAAAATCAAAAATACCCTTCTACTATTTTGAATATAGCGTCTGAACCGTTTCTCTCCGAAAAACCCGAATGAAACGAGTCGAAAGAGGAGAGTTTCGCGCTTGAAATGAGCCAAAAAAATCCTAAATACGCCTACTAGAAGATAAGATACAGCGGTTTAAAGACTACGAAATTTTAAAAAATCAAAAATACCCTTCCACTATTTTGAATATAGCGTCTGAACCGTTTCTCTCCGAAAAACCCGAATGAAATAAGTCGAAAGAGGAGAGTTTCTCGCTTGAAATGAGCCAAAAAATCCTAAATACGCCTACTAGAAGATAAGATACAGCGGTTTAAATACTTCGAAATTTTAAAAAATCAAAAATACCCTTCTACTCTTTTGAATATAGCGTCTGAACCGTTTCTCTCCGGAAAACCCGAATGAAACGATTCGAAAGAGGAGAGTTTCGCGCTTGAAATGAGCCAAAAAAATCCTAAATACGCCTACTAGAAGATAAGATACAGCGGTTTAAAGACTTCGAAATTTTAAAAAATCAAAAATACCCTTCCACTATTTTGAATATAGCGTCTGAACCGTTTCTCTCCGAAAAACCCGAATGAAATAAGTCGAATAAGGAGAGTTTCTCGCTTGAAATGAGCCAAAAAAATCCTAAATACGCCTACTAGAAGATAAGATACAGCGGTTTAAAGACTACGAAATTTTAAAAATTCAAAAATACCCTTCCACTATTTTGAATATAGCGTCTGAACCGTTTCTCTCCGAAAAACCCGAATGAAATAAGTCGAAAGAGGAGAGTTTCTCGCTTGAAATGAGCCAAAAAAATCCTAAATACGCCAACTAGAAGATAAAATACAGCGGTTTAAAAACTTCGAAATTTTAAAAAATCAAAAATACCCTTCCACTATTTTGAATATAGCGTCTGAACCGTTTCTCTCCGAAAAACCCGAGTGAAATCAGTCGAAAGAGGAGAGTTTCGTGCTTGTAAGGAGCCAAAAAAATCCTAAATATGCCTACTAGAAGATAAGATACAGCGGTTTAAAAACTTCGAAATTTTAAAAAATCAAAAATACCCTTCCACTATTTTGAATATAGCGTCTGAACCGTTTCTCTCCGAAAAACCCGAATGAAATCAGTCGAAAGAGGAGAGTTTGGCGCTTGTAAGGAGCCAAAAAAATCCTAAATATGCCTATTAGAAGATAAGGTACAGCGGTTTAAATATTCCGAAATTTTAAGAAATCAAAAATACCCTTCCACTATTTTGAATATAGCGTCTGAACCGTTTCTCTCCGAAAAACTCGAATGAAACGAGTCGAAGGAGGAGAGTTTCGCGCTTGAAATGAGCCAAAAAAATCTTAAATACGCCTACTAGAAGATAAGATACAGCGGTTTAAATACTACGAAATTTTAAAAAATCAAAAATACCCTTCCACTATTTTGAATATAGCGTCTGAACCGTTTCTCTCCGAAAAACCCGAATGAAATAAGTCGAAAGAGGAGAGTTTTTCGCTTGAAATGAGCCAAAAAATCCTAAATACGCCTACTAGAAGATAAGATACAGCGGTTTAAATACTTCGAAATTTTAAAAAATCAAAAATACCCTTCCACTATTTTGAATATAGCGTCTGAACCGTTTCTCTCCGAAAAACCCGAATGAAACGATTCGAAAGAGGAGAGTTTCGCGCTTGAAATGAGCCAAAAAAATCCTAAATACGCCTACTAGAAGATAAGATACAGCGGTTTAAAAACTACGAAATTTTAAAAAATCAAAAATACCCTTCCACTATTTTGAATATAGCGTCTGAACCGTTTCTCTCCGAAAAACCCGAATGAAATAAGTCGAATAAGGAGAGTTTCTCGCTTGAAATGAGCCAAAAAAATCCTAAATACGCCTACTAGAAGATAAGATACAGCGGTTTAAAGACTACGAAATTTTAAAAAATCAAAAATACCCTTCCACTCTTTTGAATATAGCGTCTGAACCGTTTCTCTCCGAAAAACCCGAATGAAATAAGTCGAAAGAGGAGAGTTTCTCGCTTGAAATGAGCCAAAAAATCCTAAATACGCCAACTAGAAGATAACATACAGCGGTTTAAAGACTTCGAAATTTTAAAAAATCAAAAATACCCTTCCACTATTTTGAATATAGCGTCTGAACCGTTTCTCTCCGAAAAACCCGAGTGAAATCAGTCGAAAGAGGAGAGTTTCGTGCTTGTAAGGAGCCAAAAAAATCCTAAATATGCCTACTAGAAGATAAGATACAGCGGTTTAAAAACTTCGAAATTTTAAAAAATCAAAAATACCCTTCCACTATTTTGAATATACCGTCTGAACCGTTTCTCTCCGAAAAACCCGAATGAAATCAGTCGAAAGAGGAGAGTTTGGCGCTTGTAAGGAGCCAAAAAAATCCTAAATATCCCTATTAGAAGATAAGGTACAGCGGTTTAAATATTCCGAAATTTTAAAAAATCAAAAATACCCTTCCACTATTTTGAATATAGCGTCTGAACCGTTTCTCTCCGAAAAACTCGAATGAAACGAGTCGAAGGAGGAGAGTTTCGCGCTTGAAATGAGCCAAAAAAATCTTAAATACGCCTACTAGAAGATAAGATACAGCGGTTTAAATACTACGAAATTTTAAAAAATCAAAAATACCCTTCCACTATTTTGAATATAGCGTCTGAACCGTTTCTCTCCGAAAAACCCGAATGAAATAAGTCGAAAGAGGAGAGTTTTTCGCTTGAAGTGAGCCAAAAAATCCTAAATACGCCTACTAGAAGATAAGATACAGCGGTTTAAATACTTCGAAATTTTAAAAAATCAAAAATACCCTTCCACTATTTTGAATATAGCGTCTGAACCGTTTCTCTCCGAAAAACCCGAATGAAATAAGTCGAAAGAGGAGAGTTTCTCGCTTGAAATGAGCCAAAAAATCCTAAATACGCCTACTAGAAGATAAGATACAGCGGTTTAAAAACTTCGAAATTTTAAAAAATCAAAAATACCCTTCTACTCTTTTGAATATAGCGTCTGAACCGTTTCTCTCCGAAAAACCCGAATGAAACGAGTCGAAAGAGGAGAGTTTCGCGCTTGAAATGAGCCAAAAAAATCCTAAATACGCCTACTAGAAGATAAGATACAGCGGTTTAAATACTTTTAAAAAATCAAAAATACCCTTCCAGTATTTTGAATATAGCGTCTGAACCGTTTCTCTCCGAAAAACCCGAATGAAATAAGTCGAAAGAGGAGAGTTTCTCGCTTGAAATGAGCCAAAAAATCCTAAATACGCCTACTAGAAGATAAGATACAGCGGTTTAAAAACTTCGAAATTTTAAAAAATCAAAAATACCCTTCCACTATTTTGAATATAGCGTCTGAACCGTTTCTCTCCGAAAAACCCGAATGAAATGAGTCGAAAGAGGAGAGTTTCGCGCTTGAAATGAGCCAAAAAAATCCTAAATACGCCTACTAGAAGATAAGATACAGCGGTTTAAAAACTACGAAATTTTAAAAAATCAAAAATACCCTTCCACTATTTTGAATATAGCGTCTGAACCGTTTCTCTCCGAAAAACCCGAATGAAATAAGTCGAATGAGGAGAGTTTCTCGCTTGAAATGAGCCAAAAAAATCCTAAATACGCCTACTAGAAGATAAGATACAGCGGTTTAAATACTTCGAAATTTTAAAAAATCAAAAATACCCTTCCACTATTTTGAATATAGCGTCTGAACCGTTTCTCTCCGAAAAACCCGAATGAAATCAGTCGAAAGAGGAGAGTTTGGCGCTTGTAAGGAGCCAAAAAAATCCTAAATATCCCTATTAGAAGATAAGGTACAGCGGTTTAAATATTCCGAAATTTTAAAAAATCAAAAATACCCTTCCACTATTTTGAATATAGCGTCTGAACCGTTTCTCTCCGAAAAACTCGAATGAAACGAGTCGAAGGAGGAGAGTTTCGCGCTTGAAATGAACCAAAAAAATCTTAAATACGCCTACTAGAAGATAAGATACAGCGGTTTAAATACTACGAAATTTTAAAAAATCAAAAATACCCTTCCACTATTTTGAATATAGCGTCTGAACCGTTTCTCTCCGAAAAACCCGAATGAAATAAGTCGAAAGAGGAGAGTTTCTCGCTTGAAATGAGCCAAAAAATCCTAAATACGCCTACTAGAAGATAAGATACAGCGGTTTAAATACTTCGAAATTTTAAAAAATCAAAAATACCCTTCTACTATTTTGAATATAGCGTCTGAACCGTTTCTCTCCGAAAAACCCGAATGAAACGATTCGAAAGAGGAGAGTTTCGCGCTTGAAATGAGCCAAAAAAATCCTAAATACGCCTACTAGAAGATAAGATACAGCGGTTTAAAAACTTTTAAAAAATCAAAAATACCCTTCCACTATTTTGAATATAGCGTCTGAACCGTTTCTCTCCGAGAAACCCGAATGAAATCAGTCGAAAGAGGAGAGTTTCGCGCTTGTAAGGAGCCAAAAAAATCCTAAATACGCCTACTAGAAGATAAGATACAGCGGTTTAAAAACTTCGAAATTTTAAAAAATCAAAAATACCCTTCCACTATTTTGAATATACCGTCTGAACCGTTTCTCTCCGAAAAACCCGAATGAAATCAGTCGAAAGAGGAGAGTTTGGCGCTTGTAAGGAGCCAAAAAAATCCTAAATATGCCTATTAGAAGATAAGGTACAGCGGTTTAAATATTCCGAAATTTTAAAAAATCAAAAATACCCTTCCACTATTTTGAATATAGCGTCTGAACCGTTTCTCTCCGAAAAACTCGAATGAAACGAGTCGAAGGAGGAGAGTTTCGCGCTTGAAATGAGCCAAAAAAATCTTAAATACGCCTACTAGAAGATAAGATACAGCGGTTTAAATACTACGAAATTTTAAAAAATCAAAAATACCCTTCCACTATTTTGAATATAGCGTCTGAACCGTTTCTCTCCGAAAAACCCGAATGAAATAAGTCGAAAGAGGAGAGTTTCTCGCTTGAAATGAGCCAAAAAATCCTAAATACGCCTACTAGAAGATAAGATACAGCGGTTTAAATACTTCGAAATTTTAAAAAATCAAAAATACCCTTCTACTATTTTGAATATAGCGTCTGAACCGTTTCTCTCCGGAAAACCCGAATGAAACGATTCGAAAGAGGAGAGTTTCGCGCTTGAAATGAGCCAAAAAAATCCTAAATACGCCTACTAGAAGATAAGATACAGCGGTTTAAAAACTACGAAATTTTAAAAAATCAAAAATACCCTTTCACTATTTTGAATATAGCGTCTGAACCGTTTCTCTCCGAAAAACCCGAATGAAATAAGTCGAATAAGGAGAGTTTCTCGCTTGAAATGAGCAAAAAAAATCCTAAATACGCCTATTAGAAGATAAGATACAGCGGTTTAAAGACTACGAAATTTTAAAAAATCAAAAATACCCTTCCACTATTTTGAATATAGCGTCTGAACCGTTTCTCTCCGAAAAACCCGAATGAAATAAGTCGAAAGAGGAGAGTTTCTCGCTTGAAATGAGCCAAAAAATCCTAAATACGCCTACTAGAAGATAAGATACAGCGGTTTAAATACTTCGAAATTTTAAAAAATCAAAAATACCCTTCTACTATTTTGAATATAGCGTCTGAACCGTTTCTCTCCGAAAAACCCGAATGAAACGAGTCGAAAGAGGAGAGTTTCGCGCTTGAAATGAGCCAAAAAAATCCTAAATACGCCTACTAGAAGATAAGATACAGCGGTTTAAAGACTACGAAATTTTAAAAAATCAAAAATACCCTTCCACTATTTTGAATATAGCGTCTGAACCGTTTCTCTCCGAAAAACCCGAATGAAATAAGTCGAATAAGGAGAGTTTCTCGCTTGAAATGAGCCAAAAAAATCCTAAATACGCCTACTAGAAGATAAGATACAGCGGTTTAAAAACTACGAAATTTTAAAAAATCAAAAATACCCTTCCACTATTTTGAATATAGCGTCTGAACCGTTTCTCTCCGAAAAACCCGAATGAAATAAGTCGAAAGAGGAGAGTTTCTCGCTTGAAATGAGCCAAAAAATCCTAAATACGCCAACTAGAAGATAAGATACAGCGGTTTAAAGACTTCGAAATTTTAAAAAATCAAAAATACCCTTCCACTATTTTGAATATAGCGTCTGAACCGTTTCTCTCCGAAAAACCCGAGTGAAATCAGTCGAAAGAGGAGAGTTTCGTGCTTGTAAGGAGCCAAAAAAATCCTAAATATGCCTACTAGAAGATAAGATACAGCGGTTTAAAAACTTCGAAATTTTAAAAAATCAAAAATACCCTTCCACTATTTTGAATATAGCGTCTGAACCGTTTCTCTCCGAAAAACCCGAATGAAATATGTCGAAAGAGGAGAGTTTCTCGCTTGATATGAGCCAAAAAAATCCTAAATAGGCCTACTAGAAAATAAAATACAGCGGTTTAAAGACTTCGAAATTTTAAAAAATCAAAAATACCCTTCCACTATTTTGAATATAGCGTCTGAACCGTTTCTCTCCGAAAAACCCGAATGAAATCAGTCGAAAGAGGAGAGTTTCGCGCTTGTAAGGAGCCAAAAAAATCCTAAATATGCCTACTAGAAGATAAGGTACAGCGGTTTAAAAATTACGAAATTTTAAAAAATCAAAAATACCCTTCCACTATTTTGAATATAGCGTCTGAACCGTTTCTCTCCGAAAAACCCGAGTGAAATCAGTCGAAAGAGGAGAGTTTCGCGCTTGTAAGGAGCCAAAAAAATCCTAAATACGCCTACTAGAAGATAAGATACAGCGGTTTAAAAACTTCGAAATTTTAAAAAATCAAAAATACCCTTCCACTATTTTGAATATAGCGTCTGAACCGTTTTTCTCCGAAAAACCCGAATGAAATCAGTCGAAAGAGGAGAGTTTGGCGCTTGTAAGGAGCCAAAAAAATCCTAAATACGCCTATTAGAAGATAAGGTACAGCGGTTTAAAAATTTCGAAATTTTAAAAAATCAAAAATACCCTTCCACTATTTTGAATATAGCGTCTGAACCGTTTCTCTCCGAAAAACTCGAATGAAACGAGTCGAAGGAGGAGAGTTTCGCGCTTGAAATGAGCCAAAAAAATCCTAAATACGCCTACTAGAAGATAAGATACAGCGGTTTAAAAATTCCGAAATTTTAAAAAATCAAAAATACCCTTCCACTATTTTGAATATAGCGTCTGAACCGTTTCTCTCCGAAAAACTCGAATGAAACGAGTCGAAGGAGGAGAGTTTCGTGCTTGAAATGAGCCAAAAAAATCCTAAATACGCTACTAGAAGATAAGATACAGCGGTTTAAATACTACGAAATTTTAAAAAATCAAAAATACCCTTCCACTATTTTGAATATAGCGTCTGAACCGTTTCTCTCCGAAAAACCCGAATGAAATAAGTCGAAAGAGGAGAGTTTCTCGCTTGAAATGAGCCAAAAAATCCTAAATACGCCTACTAGAAGATAAGATACAGCGGTTTAAATACTTCGAAATTTTAAAAAATCAAAAATACCCTTCTACTCTTTTGAATATAGCGTCTGAACCGTTTCTCTCCGGAAAACCCGAATGAAACGATTCGAAAGAGGAGAGTTTCGCGCTTGAAATGAGCCAAAAAAATCCTAAATACGCCTACTAGAAGATAAGATACAGCGGTTTAAAGACTACGAAATTTTAAAAAATCAAAAATACCCTTCCACTATTTTGAATATAGCGTCTGAACCGTTTCTCTCCGAAAAACCCGAGTGAAATCAGTCGAAAGAGGAGAGTTTCGTGCTTGTAAGGAGCCAAAAAAATCCTAAATATGCCTACTAGAAGATAAGATACAGCGGTTTAAAAACTTCGAAATTTTAAAAAATCAAAAATACCCTTCCACTATTTTGAATATACCGTCTGAACCGTTTCTCTCCGAAAAACCCGAATGAAATCAGTCGAAAGAGGAGAGTTTGGCGCTTGTAAGGAGCCAAAAAAATCCTAAATATCCCTATTAGAAGATAAGGTACAGCGGTTTAAAAATTCCGAAATTTTAAAAAATCAAAAATACCCTTCCACTATTTTGAATATAGCGTCTGAACCGTTTCTCTCCGAAAAACTCGAATGAAACGAGTCGAAGGAGGAGAGTTTCGCGCTTGAAATGAGCCAAAAAAATCCTAAATACGCCTACTAGAAGATAAGATACAGCGGTTTAAATACTACGAAATTTTAAAAAATCAAAAATACCCTTCCACTATTTTGAATATAGCGTCTGAACCGTTTCTCTCCGAAAAACCCGAATGAAATCAGTCGAAAGAGGAGAGTTTCGCGCTTGTAAGGAGCCAAAAAAATCCTAAATACGCCTACTAGAAGATAAGATACAGCGGTTTAAAGACTTCGAAATTTTAAAAAATCAAAAATACCCTTCTACTCTTTTGAATATAGCGTCTGAACCGTTTCTCTCCGAAAAACCCGAATGAAATCAGTCGAAAGAGGAGAGTTTGGCGCTTGTAAGCAGCCAAAAAAATCCTAAATATGCCTACTAGAAGATAAGATACAGCGGTTTAAAAACTTCGAAATTTTAAAAAATCAAAAATACCCTTCCACTATTTTGAATATAGCGTCTGAACCGTTTCTCTCCGAAAAACCCGAGTGAAATCAGTCGAAAGAGGAGAGTTTCGTGCTTGTAAGGAGCCAAAAAAATCCTAAGTATGCCTACTAGAAGATAAGATACAGCGGTTTAAAAACTTCGAAATTTTAAAAAATCAAAAATACCCTTCCACTATTTTGAATATACCGTCTGAACCGTTTCTCTCCGAAAAACCCGAATGAAATCAGTCGAAAGAGGAGAGTTTGGCGCTTGTAAGGAGCCAAAAAAATCATAAATATCCCTATTAGAAGATAAGGTACAGCGGTTTAAAAATTCCGAAATTTTAAGAAATCAAAAATACCCTTCCACTATTTTGAATATAGCGTCTGAACCGTTTCTCTCCGAAAAACTCGAATGAAACGAGTCGAAGGAGGAGAGTTTCGCGCTTGAAATGAACCAAAAAAATCTTAAATACGCCTACTAGAAGATAAGATACAGCGGTTTAAAAACTACGAAATTTTAAAAAATCAAAAATACCCTTCCACTATTTTGAATATAGCGTCTGAACCGTTTCTCTCCGAAAAACTCGAATGAAACGAGTCGAAGGAGGAGAGTTTCGCGCTTGAAATGAACCAAAAAAATCTTAAATACGCTACTAGAAGATAAGATACAGCGGTTTAAATACTACGAAATTTTAAAAAATCAAAAATACCCTTCCACTATTTTGAATATAGCGTCTGAACCGTTTCTCTCCGAAAAACCCGAATGAAATAAGTCGAAAGAGGAGAGTTTCTCGCTTGAAATGAGCCAAAAAATCCTAAATACGCCTACTAGAAGATAAGATACAGCGGTTTGAATACTTCGAAATTTTAAAAAATCAAAAATACCCTTCTACTCTTTTGAATATAGCGTCTGAACCGTTTCTCTCCGGAAAACCCGAATGAAACGATTCGAAAGAGGAGAGTTTCGCGCTTGAAATGAGCCAAAAAAATCCTAAATACGCCAACTAGAAGATAAGATACAGCGGTTTAAAGACTACGAAATTTTAAAAAATCAAAAATACCCTTCCACTATTTTGAATATAGCGTCTGAACCGTTTCTCTCCGAAAAACCCGAATGAAATAAGTCGAATGAGGAGAGTTTCTCGCTTGAAATGAGCCAAAAAAATCCTAAATACGCCTACTAGAAGATAAGATACAGCGGTTTAAAGACTACGAAATTTTAAAAAATCAAAAATACCCTTCCACTATTTTGAATATAGCGTCTGAACCGTTTCTCTCCGAAAAACCTGAGTGAAATCAGTCGAAAGAGGAGAGTTTCGCGCTTGTAAGGAGCCAAAAAAATCCTAAATACGCCTACTAGAAGATAAGATACAGCGGTTTAAAGACTCCGAAATTTTAAAAAATCAAAAATACCGTTCAACTATTTTGAATATAGCGTCTGAACCGTTTCTCTCCGAAAAACCCGAATGAAATAAGTCGAAAGAGGAGAGTTTCTCGCTTGAAATGAGCCAAAAAATCCTAAATACGCCTACTAGAAGATAAGATACAGTGGTTTAAATACTTCGAAATTTTAAAAAATCAAAAATACCCTTCTACTATTTTGAATATAGCGTCTGAACCGTTTCTCTCCGGAAAACCCGAATGAAACGATTCGAAAGAGGAGAGTTTCGCGCTTGAAATGAGCCAAAAAAATCCTAAATACGCCTACTAGAAGATAAGATACAGCGGTTTAAAAACTACGAAATTTTAAAAAATCAAAAATACCCATCCACTCTTTTGAATATAGCGTCTGAACCGTTTCTCTCCGAAAAACTCGAATGAAACCTGTCGAAAGAGGAGAGTTTCTCGCTTGAAATGAGCCAAAAAAATCCTAAATACGCCTACTAGAAGATAAGATACAGCGGTTTAAAAACTTCGAAATTTTAAAAAATCAAAAATACCCTTCCACTATTTTGAATATAGCGTCTGAACCGTTTCTCTCCGAAAAACCCGAATGAAACAATTCGAAAGAGGAGAGTTTCGCGCTTGAAATGAGCCAAAAAAATCCTAAATACGCCTACTAGAAGATAAGATACAGCGGTTTAAAAACTACGAAATTTTAAAAAATCAAAAATACCCTTCCACTATTTTGAATATAGCGTCTGAACCGTTTCTCTCCGAAAAACCCGAGTGAAATCATTCGAAAGAGGAGAGTTTCGTGCTTGTAAGGGGCCAAAAAAATCCTAAATATGCCTACTAGAAGATAAGATACAGCGGTTTAAAGACTTCGAAATTTTAAAAAATCAAAAATACCCTTCCACTATTTTGAATATACCGTCTGAACCGTTTCTCTCCGAAAAACCCGAATGAAATCAGTCGAAAGAGGAGAGTTTGGCGCTTGTAAGGAGCCAAAAAAATCCTAAATATCCCTATTAGAAGATAAGGTACAGCGGTTTAAAAATTCCGAAATTTTAAAAAATAAAAAATACCCTTCCACTATTTTGAATATAGTGTCTGAACCGTGTCTCTCCGAAAAACTCGAATGAAACGAGTCGAAGGAGGAGAGTTTCGCGCTTGAAATGAACCAAAAAAATCTTAAATACGCCTACTAGAAGATAAGATACAGCGGTTTAAATACTACGAAATTTTAAAAAATCAAAAATACCCTTCCACTATTTTGAATATAGCGTCTGAACCGTTTCTCTCCGAAAAACCCGAATGAAATAAGTCGAAAGAGGAGAGTTTCTCGCTTGAAATGAGCCAAAAAATCCTAAATACGCCTACTAGAAGATAAGATACAGCGGTTTAAATACTTCGAAATTTTAAAAAATCAAAAATACCCTTCTACTCTTTTGAATATAGCGTCTGAACCGTTTCTCTCCGGAAAACCCGAAATAAACAATTCGAAAGAGGAGAGTTTCGCGCTTGAAATGAGCCAAAAAAATCCTAAATACGTCTACTAGAAGATAAGATACAGCGGTTTAAAAACTACGAAATTTTAAAAAATCAAAAATACCCTTCCACTATTTTGAATATAGCGTCTGAACCGTTTCTCTCCGAAAAACCCGAATGAAATCAGTCGAATGAGGAGAGTTTCGCGCTTGTAAGGAGCCAAAAAAATCCTAAATACGCCTACTAGAAGATAAGATACAGCGGTTTAAAGACTTCGAAATTTTAAAAAATCAAAAATACCCTTCCACTATTTTGAATATAGCGTCTGAACCGTTTCTCTCCGAAAAACCCGAATGAAATGAGTCGAAAGAGGAGAGTTTCGCGCTTGAAAGGAGCCAAAAAAATCCTAAATACGCCTATTAGAAGATAAGATACAGCGGTTTAAAAACTACGAAATTTTAAAAAATCAAAAATACCCTTCCACTATTTTGAATATAGCGTCTGAACCGTTTCTCTCCGAAAAACCCGAATGAAATAAGTCGAAAGAGGAGAGTTTCGCGCTTGAAAGGAGCCAAAAAAATCCTAAATACGCCTACTAGAAGATAAGATACAGCGGTTTAAAGACTACGAAATTTTAAAAAATCAAAAATACCCTTCCACTATTTTGAATATAGCGTCTGAACCGTTTCTCTCCGAAAAACCCGAGTGAAATCAGTCGAAAGAGGAGAGTTTCCT
>NW_028256475.1:0-12355 GCF_048593485.1 Apis florea | reverse complement strand
CTATTTTTAATATGGCGTCTGAACCGTTTATCTCCGAGAAACCCGAATGAAATCAGTCGAAAGAGGAGAGTTTCGCGCTTGTAAGGAGCCAAAAAAATCCTAAATACGCCTACTAGAAGATAAGATACAGCGGTTTAAAAACTACGAAATTTTAAAAAATCAAAAATAACCTTCCACTATTTTGAATATAGCGTCTGAACCGTTTCTCTCCGAAAAACTCGAATGAAAGTAGTCGAAAGAGGAGAGTTTCGCGCTTGAAAGGAGCCAAAAAAATCCTAAATACGCCTACTAGAAGATAAGATACAGCGGTTTAAAAACTAGGAAATTTTAAAAAATCAAAAATACCCTTCCACTATTTTGAATATAGCGTCTGAACCGTTTATCTCCGAGAAACCCGAATGAAATCATTCGAAAGAGGAGAGTTTCGCGCTTGTATGGAGCCAAAAAAATCCTAAATACGCCTACTAGAAGATAAGATACAGCGGTTTAAATACTACGAAATTTTAAAAAATCAAAAATACCCTTCCACTATTTTGAATATAGCGTCTGAACCGTTTATCTCCGAGAAACCCGAATGAAATCAGTCGAAAGAGGAGAGTTTCGCGCTTGAAATGAGCCGAAAAAATCCTAATTACGCCTACTAGAAGATAAGATACAGCGGTTTAAAAACTACGAAATTTTAAAAAATCAAAAATACCCTTCCACTATTTCGAATATAGCGTCTGAACCGTTTCTCTCCGAAAAACTCGAATGAAATCAGTCGAAAGAGGAGAATTACGCGCTTGTAAGGAGCCAAAAAAATCCTAAATACGCCTACTAGAAGATAAGATACAGCGGTTTAAAAGCTACGAAATTTTAAAAAATCAAAAATACCCTTCCACTATTTTGAATATAGCGTCTGAACCGTTTCTCTCCGAAAAACTCGAATGAAATCAGTCGAAAGAGGAGAGTTTCTCGCTTGAAATGAGCCAAAAAAATCCTAAATACGCCTACTAGAAGATAAGATACAGCGGTTTAAAAACTACGAAATTTTAAAAAATCAAAAATACCCTTCCACTATTTTGAATATAGCGTCTGAACCGTTTCTCTCCGAAAAACTCGAATGAAACTAGTCGAAAGAGGAGAGTTTCGCGCTTGAAATGAGCCAAAAAAATCCTAAATACGCCTACTAGAAGATAAGATACAGCGGTTTAAAAACTAGGAAATTTTAAAAAATCATAATACCCTTCCACTATTTTGAATATAGCGTCTGAACCGTTTATCTCCGAGAAACCCGAATGAAATCATTCGAAAGAGGAGAGTTTCGCGTTTGTATGGAGCCAAAAAAATCCTAAATACGCCTACTAGAAGATAAGATACAGCGGTTTAAAAACTACGAAATTTTAAAAAATCAAAAATACCCTTCCACTATTTTGAATATAGCGTCTGAACCGTTTATCTCCGAGAAACCCGAATGAAATCAGTCGAAAGAGGAGAGTTTCGCGCTTGAAATGAGCCGAAAAAATCCTAATTACGCCTACTAGAAGATAAGATACAGCGGTTTAAAAACTACGAAATTTTAAAAAATCAAAAATACCCTTCCACTATTTTGAATATAGCGTCTGAACCGTTTATCTCCGAGAAACCCGAATGAAATCAGTCGAAAGAGGAGAGTTTCGCGCTTGTAAGGAGCCAAAAAAATCCTAAATACGCCTACTAGAAGATAAGATACAGCGGTTTAAAAACTACGAAATTTTAAAAAATCAAAAATACCCTTCCACTATTTTGAATATAGCGTCTGAACCGTTTATCTCCGAGAAACCCGAATGAAATCAGTCGAAAGAGGAGAGTTTCGCGCTTGTAAGGAGCAAAAAAAATCCTAAATACGCCTACTAGAAGATAAGATACAGCGGTTTAAAAACTACGAAATTTTAAAAAATCAAAAATACCTTTCCACTCTTTTGAATATAGCGTCTGAACCGTTTCTCTCCGAAAAACTCGAATGAAATCAGTCGAAAGAGGAGAGTTTCTCGCTTGAAATGAGCCAAAAAAATCCTAAATACGCCTACTAGAAGATAAGATACAGCGGTTTAAAAACTACGAAATTTTAAAAAATCAAAAATACCCTTCCACTATTTTGAATATAGCGTCTGAACCGTTTATCTCCGAGAAACCCGAATGAAATCAGTCGAAAGAGGAGAGTTTCGCGCTTGAAATGAGCCGAAAAAATCCTAATTACGCCTACTAGAAGATAAGATACAGCGGTTTAAAAACTACGAAATTTTAAAAAATCAAAAATACCCTTCCACTATTTTGAATATAGCGTCTGAACCGTTTATCTCCGAGAAACCCGAATGAAATCAGTCGAAAGAGGAGAGTTTCGCGCTTGTAAGGAGCCAAAAAAATCCTAAATACGCCTACTAGAAGATAAGATACAGCGGTTTAAAAACTACGAAATTTTAAAAAATCAAAAATACCCTTCCACTATTTTGAATATAGCGTCTGAACCGTTTCTCTCCGAAAAACTCGAATGAAAGTAGTCGAAAGAGGAGAGTTTCGCGCTTGAAAGGAGCCAAAAAAATCCTAAATACGCCTACTAGAAGATAAGATACAGCGGTTTAAAAACTACGAAATTTTAAAAAATCAAAAATACCCTTCCACTATTTTGAATATAGCGTCTGAACCGTTTATCTCCGAGAAACCCGAATGAAATCAGTCGAAAGAGGAGAGTTTCGCGCTTGAAATGAGCCGAAAAAATCCTAAATACGCCTACTAGAAGATAAGATACAGCGGTTTAAAAACTACGAAATTTTAAAAAATCAAAAATACCCTTCCACTATTTTGAATATAGCGTCTGAACCGTTTATCTCCGTGAAACCCGAATGAAATCAGTCGAAAGAGGAGAGTTTCGCGCTTGTAAGGAGCCAAAAAAATCCTAAATACGCCTACTAGAAGATAAGATACAGCGGTTTAAAAACTACGAAATTTTAAAAAATCAAAAATACCCTTCCACTATTTTGAATATAGCGTCTGAACCGTTTCTCTCCGAGAAACTCGAATGAAATCAGTCGAAAGAGGAGAGTTTCGCGCTTGAAATGAGCCGAAAAAATCCTAAATACGCCTACTAGAAGATAAGATACAGCGGTTTAAAAACTACGAAATTTTAAAAAATCAAAAATACCCTTCCACTATTTTGAATATAGCGTCTGAACCGTTTATCTCCGAGAAACCCGAATGAAATCAGTCGAAAGAGGAGAGTTTCGCGCTTGTAAGGAGCCAAAAAAATCCTAAATACGCCTACTAGAAGATAAGATACAGCGGTTTAAAAACTACGAAATTTTAAAAAATCAAAAATACCCTTCCACTATTTTGAATATAGCGTCTGAACCGTTTCTCTCCGAGAAACTCGAATGAAACTAGTCGAAAGAGGAGAGTTTCGCGCTTGAAATGAGCCAAAAAAATCCTAAATACGCCTACTAGAAGATAAGATACAGCGGTTTAAAAGCTAGGAAATTTTAAAAAATCATAATACCCTTCCACTATTTTGAATATAGCGTCTGAACCGTTTATCTCCGAGAAACCCGAATGAAATCATTCGAAAGAGGAGAGTTTCGCGTTTGTATGGAGCCAAAAAAATCCTAAATACGCCTACTAGATGATAAGATACAGCAGTTTAAAAACTACGAAATTTTAAAAAATCAAAAATACCCTTCCACTATTTTGAATATAGCGTCTGAACCGTTTATCTCCGAGAAACCCGAATGAAATCAGTCGAAAGAGGAGAGTTTCGCGCTTGAAATGAGCCGAAAAAATCCTAATTACGCCTACTAGAAGATAAGATACAGCGGTTTAAAAACTACGAAATTTTAAAAAATCAAAAATACCCTTCCACTATTTTGAATATAGCGTCTGAACCGTTTATCTCCGAGAAACCCGAATGAAATCAGTCGAAAGAGGAGAGTTTCGCGCTTGTAAGGAGCCAAAAAAATCCTAAATACGCCTACTAGAAGATAAGATACAGCGGTTTAAAAACTACGAAATTTTAAGAAATCAAAAATACCCTTCCACTATTTTGAATATAGCGTCTGAACCGTTTATCTCCGAGAAACCCGAATGAAATCAGTCGAAAGAGGAGAGTTTCGCGCTTGTAAGGAGCCAAAAAAATCCTAAATACGCCTACTAGAAGATAAGATACAGCGGTTTAAAAACTACGAAATTTTAAAAAATCAAAAATACCCTTCCACTATTTTGAATATAGCGTCTGAACCGTTTATCTCCGAGAAACCCGAATGAAATCAGTCGAAAGAGGAGAGTTTCGCGCTTGTAAGGAGCAAAAAAAATCCTAAATACGCCTACTAGAAGATAAGATACAGCGGTTTAAAAACTACGAAATTTTAAAAAATCAAAAATACCCTTCCACTATTTTGAATATAGCGTCTGAACCGTTTCTCTCCGAGAAACTCGAATGAAATCAGTCGAAAGAGGAGAGTTTCGCGCTTGAAATGAGCCAAAAAAATCCTAAATACGCCTACTAGAAGATAAGATACAGCGGTTTAAAAACTACGAAATTTTAAAAAATCAAAAATACCCTTCCACTATTTTGAATATAGCGTCTGAACCGTTTATCTCCGAGAAACCCGAATGAAATCAGTCGAAAGAGGAGAGTTTCGCGCTTGTAAGGAGCCAAAAAAATCCTAAATACGCCTACTAGAAGATAAGATACAGCGGTTTAAAAACTACGAAATTTTAAAAAATCAAAAATACCCTTCCACTATTTTGAATATAGCGTCTGAACCGTTTATCTCCGAGAAACCCGAATGAAATCAGTCGAAAGAGGAGAGTTTCGCGCTTGTAAGGAGCCAAAAAAATCCTAAATACGCCTACTAGAAGATAAGATACAGCGGTTTAAAAACTACGAAATTTTAAAAAATCAAAAATACCCTTCCACTATTTTGAATATAGCGTCTGAACCGTTTATCTCCGAGAAACTCGAATGAAATTAGTCGAAAGAGGAGAGTTTCGCGCTTGAAATGAGCCAAAAAAATCCTAAATACGCCTACTAGAAGATAAGATACAGCGGTTTAAAAACTACGAAATTTTAAAAAATCAAAAATACCCTTCCACTATTTTGAATATAGCGTCTGAACCGTTTATCTCCGAGAAACCCGAATGAAATCAGTCGAAAGAGGAGAGTTTCGCGCTTGTATGGAGCCAAAAAAATCCTAAATACGCCTACTAGAAGATAAGATACAGCGGTTTAAAAACTACGAAATTTTAAAAAATCAAAAATACCCTTCCACTATTTTGAATATAGCGTCTGAACCGTTTATCTCCGAGAAACCCGAATGAAATCAGTCGAAAGAGGAGAGTTTCGCGCTTGAAATGAGCCAAAAAAATCCTAATTACGCCTACTAGAAGATAAGATACAGCGGTTTAAAAAATACGAAATTTTAAAAAATCAAAAATACCCTTCCACTATTTTGAATATAGCGTCTGAACCGTTTATCTCCGAGAAACCCGAATGAAATCAGTCGAAAGAGGAGAGTTTCGCGCTTGTAAGGAGCCAAAAAAATCCTAAATACGCCTACTAGAAGATAAGATACAGCGGTTTAAAAACTAGGAAATTTTAAAAAATCAAAAATACCCTTCCACTATTTTGAATATAGCGTCTGAACCGTTTATCTCCGAGAAACCCGAATGAAATCAGTCGAAAGAGGAGAGTTTCGCGCTTGTAAGGAGCAAAAAAAATCCTAAATACGCCTACTAGAAGATAAGATACAGCGGTTTAAAAACTACGAAATTTTAAAAAATCAAAAATACCCTTCCACTATTTTGAATATAGCGTCTGAACCGTTTATCTCCGAGGAACTCGAATGAAATCAGTCGAAAGAGGAGAGTTTCTCGCTTGTAATGAGCCAAAAAAATCCTAAATACGCCTACTAGAAGATAAGATACAGCGGTTTAAAAACTACGAAATTTTAAAAAATCAAAAATACCCTTCCACTATTTTGAATATAGCGTCTGAACCGTTTATCTCCGAGAAACCCGAATGAAATCAGTCGAAAGAGGAGAGTTTCGCGCTTGTAAGGAGCCAAAAAAATCCTAAATACGCCTACTAGAAGATAAGATACAGCGGTTTAAAAACTACGAAATTTTAAAAAATCAAAAATACCCTTCCACTATTTTGAATATAGCGTCTGAACCGTTTATCTCCGAGAAACCCGAATGAAATCAGTCGAAAGAGGAGAGTTTCGCGCTTGTAAGGAGCCAAAAAAATCCTAAATACGCCTACTAGAAGATAAGATACAGCGGTTTAAAAACTACGAAATTTTAAAAAATCAAAAATACCCTTCCACTATTTTGAATATAGCGTCTGAACCGTTTATCTCCGAAAAACTCGAATGAAATCATTCGAAAGAGGAGAGTTTCGCGGTTGAAATGAGCCAAAAAAATCCTAAATACGCCCACTAGAAGATAAGATACAGCGGTTTAAAAACTACGAAATTTTAAAAAATCAAAAATACCCTTCCACTATTTTGAATATAGCGTCTGAACCGTTTATCTCCGAGAAACCCGAATGAAATCAGTCGAAAGAGGAGAGTTTCGCGCTTGTAAGGAGCCAAAAAAATCCTAAATACGCCTACTAGAAGATAAGATACAGCGGTTTAAAAACTACGAAATTTTAAAAAATCAAAAATACCCTTCCACTATTTTGAATATAGCGTCTGAACCGTTTATCTCCGAGAAACCCGAATGAAATCAGTCGAAAGAGGAGAGTTTCGCGCTTGAAATGAGCCGAAAAAATCCTAATTACGCCTACTAGAAGATAAGATACAGCGGTTTAAAAACTACGAAATTTTAAAAAATCAAAAATACCCTTCCACTATTTTGAATATAGCGTCTGAACCGTTTATCTCCGAGAAACCCGAATGAAATCAGTCGAAAGAGGAGAGTTTCGCGCTTGTAAGGAGCCAAAAAAATCCTAAATACGCCTACTAGAAGATAAGATACAGCGGTTTAAAAACTACGAAATTTTAAAAAATCAAAAATACCCTTCCACTATTTTGAATATAGCGTCTGAACCGTTTCTCTCCGAGAAACTCGAATGAAACTAGTCGAAAGAGGAGAGTTTCGCGCTTGAAATGAGCCAAAAAAATCCTAAATACGCCTACTAGAAGACAAGATACAGCGGTTTAAAAACTACGAAATTTTAAAAAATCAAAAATACCCTTCCACTATTTTGAATATAGCGTCTGAACCGTTTATCTCCGAGAAACCCGAATGAAATCATTCGAAAGAGGAGAGTTTCGCGTTTGTATGGAGCCAAAAAAATCCTAAATACGCCTACTAGAAGATAAGATACAGCGGTTTAAAGACTACGAAATTTTAAAAAATCAAAAATACCCTTCCACTATTTTGAATATAGCGTCTGAACCGTTTATCTCCGAGAAACCCGAATGAAATCAGTCGAAAGAGGAGAGTTTCGCGCTTGAAATGAGCCGAAAAAATCCTAATTACGCCTACTAGAAGATAAGATACAGCGGTTTAAAAACTACGAAATTTTAAAAAATCAAAAATACCCTTCCACTATTTTGAATATAGCGTCTGAACCGTTTATCTCCGAGAAACCCGAATGAAATCAGTCGAAAGAGGAGAGTTTCGCGCTTGTAAGGAGCCAAAAAAATCCTAAATACGCCTACTAGAAGATAAGATACAGCGGTTTAAAAACTACGAAATTTTAAAAAATCAAAAATACCCTTCCACTATTTTGAATATAGCGTCTGAACCGTTTATCTCCGAGAAACCCGAATGAAATTAGTCGAAAGAGGAGAGTTTCGCGCTTGAAATGAGCCAAAAAAATCCTAAATACGCCTACTAGAAGATAAGATACAGCGGTTTAAAAACTACGAAATTTTAAAAAATCAAAAATACCCTTCCACTATTTTGAATATAGCGTCTGAACCGTTTATCTCCGAGAAACCCGAATGAAATCAGTCGAAAGAGGAGAGTTTCGCGCTTGTAAGGAGCCAAAAAAATCCTAAATACGCCTACTAGAAGATAAGATACAGCGGTTTAAAAACTACGAAATTTTAAAAAATCAAAAATACCCTTCCACTATTTTGAATATAGCGTCTGAACCGTTTATCTCCGAGAAACCCGAATGAAATCAGTCGAAAGAGGAGAGTTTCGCGCTTGAAATGAGCCGAAAAAATCCTAAATACGCCTACTAGAAGATAAGATACAGCGGTTTAAAAACTTCGAAATTTTAAAAAATCAAAAATACCCTTCCACTATTTTGAATATAGCGTCTGAACCGTTTCTCTCCGAAAAATTCGAATGAAATCAGTCGAAAGAGGAGAGTTTCGCGCTTGAAATAAGACAAAAAAATCCTAAATACGCCTACTAGAAGATAAGATACAGCGGTTTAAAGACTTCGAAATTTTAAAAAATCAAAAATACCCTTCCACTATTTTGAATATAGCGTCTGAACCGTTTCTCTCCGAAAAATTCGAATGAAATCAGTCGAAAGAGGAGAGTTTCGCGCTTGAAATAAGACAAAAAAATCCTAAATACGCCTACTAGAAGATAAGATACAGCGGTTTAAAAATTCCGAAATTTTAAAAAATCAAAAATACCCTTCCACTATTTTAAATATAGCGTCTGAACCGTTTCTCTCCGAAAAACCCGAATGAAATGAGTCGAAAGAGGAGAGTTTCGCGCTTGAAATGAGCCAAAAAAATCCTAAATACGCCTACTAGAAGATAAGACACAGCGGTTTAAAAACTACGAAATTTTAAAAAATCAAAAATACCCTTCCACTATTTTGAATATAGCGTCTGAACCGTTTATCTCCGAGAAACCCGAATGAAATCAGTCGAAAGAGGAGAGTTTCGCGCTTGTAAGGAGCCAAAAAAATCCTAAATACGCCTACTAGAAGATAAGATACAGCGGTTTAAAAACTACGAAATTTTAAAAAATCAAAAATACCCTTCCACTATTTTGAATATAGCGTCTGAACCGTTTATCTCCGAGAAACCCGAATGAAATCAGTCGAAAGAGGAGAGTTTCGCGCTTGAAATGAGCCAAAAAAATCCTAAATACGCCTACTAGAAGATAAGATACAGCGGTTTAAAAAATACGAAATTTTAAAAAATCAAAAATACCCTTCCACTATTTTGAATATAGCGTCTGAACCGTTTATCTCCGAGAAACCCGAATGAAATCAGTCGAAAGAGGAGAGTTTCGCGCTTGTAAGGAGCCAAAAAAATCCTAAATACGCCTACTAGAAGATAAGATACAGCGGTTTAAAAACTACGAAATTTTAAAAAATCAAAAATACCCTTCCACTATTTTGAATATAGCGTCTGAACCGTTTATCTCCGAGAAACCCGAATGAAATCAGTCGAAAGAGGAGAGTTTCGCGCTTGAAATGAGCCGAAAGAATCCTAATTACGCCTACTAGAAGATAAGATACAGCGGTTTAAAAACTACGAAATTTTAAAAAATCAAAAATACCCTTCCACTATTTTGAATATAGCGTCTGAACCGTTTATCTCCGAGAAACCCGAATGAAATCAGTCGAAAGAGGAGAGTTTCGCGCTTGTAAGGAGCAAAAAAAATCCTAAATACGCCTACTAGAAGATAAGATACAGCGGTTTAAAAACTACGAAATTTTAAAAAATCAAAAATACCCTTCCACTATTTTGAATATAGCGTCTGAACCGTTTATCTCCGAGAAACCCGAATGAAATCATTCGAAAGAGGAGAGTTTCGCACTTGTAAGGAGCCAAAAAAATCCTAAATACGCCTACTAGAAGATAAGATACAGCGGTTTAAAAACTACGAAATTTTAAAAAATCAAAAATACCCTTCCACTATTTTGAATATAGCGTCTGAACCGTTTCTCTCCGAAAAACTCGAATGAAATCAGTCGAAAGAGGAGAGTTTCGCGCTTGAAAGGAGCCAAAAAAATCCTAAATACGCCTACTAGAAGATAAGATACAGCGGTTTAAAAACTACGAAATTTTAAAAAATCAAAAATACCCTTCCACTATTTTGAATATAGCGTCTGAACCGTTTATCTCCGAGAAACCCGAATGAAATCAGTCGAAAGAGGAGAGTTTCGCGCTTGTAAGGAGCCAAAAAAATCCTAAATACGCCTACTAGAAGATAAGATACAGCGGTTTAAAAACTACGAAATTTTAAAAAATCAAAAATACCCTTCCACTATTTTGAATATAGCGTCTGAACCGTTTATCTCCGAGAAACTCGAATGAAATCAGTCGAAAGAGGAGAGTTTCTCGCTTGAAATGAGGCAAAAAAATCCTAAATACGCCTACTAGAAGATAAGATACAGCCGTTTAAAAACTACGAAATTTTAAAAAATCAAAAATACCCTTCCACTATTTTGAATATAGCGTCTGAACCGTTTATCTCCGAGAAATCCGAATGAAATCAGTCGAAAGAGGAGAGTTTCGCGCTTGAAATGAGCCAAAAAAATCCTAAATACGCCTACTAGAAGATAAGATACAGCGGTTTAAAAACTACGAAATTTTAAAAAATCAAAAATACCCTTCCACTATTTTGAATATAGCGTCTGAACCGTTTATCTCCGAGAAACCCGAATGAAATCAGTCGAAAGAGGAGAGTTTCGCGCTTGTAATGAGCCAAAAAAATCCTAAATACGCCTACTAGAAGATAAGATACAGCGGTTTAAAAACTACGAAATTTTAAAAAATCAAAAATACCCTTCCACTATTTTGAATATAGCGTCTGAACCGTTTATCTCCGAGAAACTCGAATGAAATCAGTCGAAAGAGGAGAGTTTCGCGCTTGAAATGAGCCAAAAAAATCCTAAATACGCCTACTAGAAGATAAGATACAGCGGTTTAAAAACTACGAAATTTTAAAAAATCAAAAATACCCTTCCACTATTTTGAATATAGCGTCTGAACCGTTTATCTCCGAGAAACCCGAATGAAATCAGTCGAAAGAGGAGAGTTTCGCGCTTGTAAGGAGCCAAAAAAATCCTAAATACGCCTACTAGAAGATAAGATACAGCGGTTTAAAAATTCCGAAATTTTAAAAAATCAAAAATACCCTTCCACTATTTTGAATATAGCGTCTGAACCGTTTCTCTCCAAAAAAACCCGAATGAAATCAGTCGAAAGAGGAGAGTTTCTCGCTTGAAATGAGCCGAAAAAATCCTAAATACGCCTACTAGAAGATAAGATACAGCGGTTTAAAAACTTCGAAATTTTAAAAAATCAAAAATACCCTTCCACTATTTTGAATATAGCGTCTGAACCGTTTCTCTCCGAAAAATTCGAATGAAATCAGTCGAAAGAGGAGAGTTTCGCGCTTGAAATGAGACAAAAAAATCCTAAATACGCCTACTAGAAGATAAGATACAGCGGTTTAAAAATTACGAAATTTTAAAAAATCAAAAATACCCTTCCACTATTTTGAATATAGCGTCTGAACCGTTTATCTCCGAGAAACCCGAATGAAATCAGTCGAAAGAGGAGAGTTTCGCGCTTGTAAGGAGCAAAAAAAATCCTAAATACGCCTACTAGAAGATAAGATACAGCGGTTTAAAAACTACGAAATTTTAAAAAATCAAAAATACCCTTCCACTATTTTGAATATAGCGTCTGAACCGTTTCTCTCCGAAAAACTCGAATGAAATCAGTCGAAAGAGGAGAGTTTCTCGCTTGAAATGAGCCAAAAAAATCCTAAATACGCCTACTAGATGATAAGATACAGCGGTTTAAAAACTACGAAATTTTAAAAAATCAAAAATACCCTTACACTATTTTGAATATAGCGTCTGAACCGTTTATCTCCGAGAAACCCGAATGAAATCAGTCGAAAGAGGAGAGTTTCGCGCTTGTAAGGAGCCAAAAAAATCCTAAATACGCCTACTAGAAGATAAGATACAGCGGTTTAAAAACTACGAAATTTTAAAAAATCAAAAATACCCTTCCACTATTTTGAATATAGCGTCTGAACCGTTTCTCTCCGAAAAACCCGAATGAAATGAGTCGAAAGAGGAGAGTTTCGCGCTTGTAAGGAGCAAAAAAAATCCTAAATACGCCTACTAGAAGATAAGATACAGCGGTTTAAATACTACGAAATTTTAAAAAATCAAAAATACCTTTCCACTATTTTGAATATAGCGTCTGAACCGTTTATCTCCGAAAAACTCGAATGAAATCAGTCGAAAGAGGAGAGTTTCGCGCTTGAAATGAGCCAAAAAAATCCTAAATACGCCTACTAGATGATAAGATACAGCGGTTTAAAAACTACGAAATTTTAAAAAATCAAAAATACCCTTCCACTATTTTGAATATAGCGTCTGAACCGTTTATCTCCG
>NW_028256474.1:0-38832 GCF_048593485.1 Apis florea | reverse complement strand
GGGTTTCCCCTTTCAAACGACCTATAGAAAGTTATAAAAATCTCTCGATTTCTTGAAGATACAGCCATTCAAAGTTCCTCCAATTTCTAATTTCGAAAATGAGAAATTCCCTTATTCTTTGGAAGGCGATAACTTTTGAACCTGAGTAACGATTTTAAATTGGGTAGCAGCATTTTAAAGAGCAGGGTTTCCCCTTTCAAACGACCTATAGAAAGTTATAAAAATCTCTCGATTTCTTGAAGATACAGCCATTCAAAGTTCCTCCAATTTCTAATTTCGAAAATGAGAAATTCCCTTATTCTTTGGAAGGCGATAACTTTTGAACCTGAGTACCGGTTTTAAATTGGGTTGCAGCATTTTAAAGAGCAGGGTTTCCCCTTTCAAACGACCTATAGAAAGTTATAAAAATCTCTCGATTTCTTGAAGATACAGCCATTCAAAGTTCCTCCAATTTCTAATTTCGAAAATGAGAAATTCCCTTATTCTTTGGAAGGCGATAACTTTTGAACCTGAGTAACGGTTTTAAATTGGGTAGCAGCATTTTAAAGAGCAGGGTTTCCCCTTTCAAACGACCTATAGAAAGTTATAAAAATCTCTCGATTTCTTGAAGATACAGCCATTCAAAGTTCCTCCAATTTCTAATTTCGAAAATGAGAAATTCCCTTATTCTTTGGAAGGCGATAACTTTTGAACCTGAGTAACGGTTTTAAATTGGGTTGCAGCATTTTAAAGAGCAGGGTTTCCCCTTTCAAACGACCTATAGAAAGTTATAAAAATCTCTCGATTTCTTGAAGATACAGCCTTTCAAAGTTCCTCCAATTTCTAATTTCGAAAATGAAAAATTCCCTTATTCTTTGGAAGGCGATAACTTTTGAACCTGAGTAACGATTTTAAATTGGGTAGCAGCATTTTAAAGAGCAGGGTTTCCCCTTTCAAACGACCTATAGAAAGTTATAAAAATCTCTCGATTTCTTGAAGATACAGCCATTCAAAGTTCCTCCAATTTCTAATTTCGAAAATGAGAAATTCCCTTATTCTTTGGAAGGCGATAACTTTTGAACCTGAGTAACGGTTTTAAATTGGGTAGCAGCATTTTAAAGAGCAGGGTTTCCCCTTTCAAACGACCTATAGAAAGTTATAAAAATCTCTCGATTTCTTGAAGATACAGCCATTCAAAGTTCCTCCAATTTCTAATTTCGAAAATGAGAAATTCCCTTATTCTTTGGAAGGCGATAACTTTTGAACCTGAGTACCGGTTTTAAATTGGGTAGCAGCATTTTAAAGAGCAGGGTTTCCCCTTTCAAACGACCTATAGAAAGTTATAAAAATCTCTCGATTTCTTGAAGATACAGCCATTCAAAGTTCCTCCAATTTCTAATTTCGAAAATGAGAAATTCCCTTATTCTTTGGAAGGCGATAACTTTTGAACCTGAGTACCGGTTTTAAATTGGGTTGCAGCATTTTAAAGAGCAGGGTTTCCCCTTTCAAACGACCTATAGAAAGTTATAAAAATCTCTCGATTTCTTGAAGATACAGCCATTCAAAGTTCCTCCAATTTCTAATTTCGAAAATGAGAAATTCCCTTATTCTTTGGAAGGCGATAACTTTTGAACCTGAGTACCGGTTTTAAATTGGGTTGCAGCATTTTAAAGAGCAGGGTTTCCCCTTTCAAACGACCTATAGAAAGTTATAAAAATCTCTCGATTTCTTGAAGATACAGCCATTCAAAGTTCCTCCAATTTCTAATTTCGAAAATGAGAAATTCCCTTATTCTTTGGAAGGCGATAACTTTTGAACCTGAGTACCGGTTTTAAATTGGGTTACAGCATTTTAAAGAGCAGGGTTTCCCCTTTCAAACGACCTATAGAAAGATATAAAAATCTCTCGATTTCTTGAAGATACAGCCATTCAAAGTTCCTCCAATTTCTAATTTCGAAAATGAGAAATTCCCTTATTTTTTGGAAGGCGATAACTTTTGAACCTGAGTAACGATTTTAAATTGGGTTGCAGCATTTTAAAGAGCAGGGTTTCCCCTTTCAAACGACCTATAGAAAGTTATAAAAATCTCTCGATTTCTTGAAGATACAGCCATTCAAAGTTCCTCCAATTTCTAATTTCGAAAATGAGAAATTCCCTTATTCTTTGGAAGGCGATAACTTTTGAACCTGAGTAACGATTTTAAATTGGGTAGCAGCATTTTAAAGAGCAGGGTTTCCCCTTTCAAACGACCTATAGAAAGTTATAAAAATCTCTCGATTTCTTGAAGATACAGCCATTCAAAGTTCCTCCAATTTCTAATTTCGAAAATGAGAAATTCCCTTATTCTTTGGAAGGCGATAACTTTTGAACCTGAGTAACGGTTTTAAATTGGGTTACAGCATTTTAAAGAGCAGGGTTTCCCCTTTCAAACGAACTATAGAAAGTTATAAAAATCTCTCGATTTCTTGAAGATACAGCCATTCAAAGTTCCTCCAATTTCTAATTTCGAAAATGAGAAATTCCCTTATTTTTTGGAAGGCGATAACTTTTGAACCTGAGTAACGATTTTAAATTGGGTAGCAGCATTTTAAAGAGCAGGGTTTCCCCTTTCAAACGACCTATAGAAAGTTATAAAAATCTCTCGATTTCTTGAAGATACAGCCATTCAAAGTTCCTCCAATTTCTAATTTCGAAAATGAGAAATTCCCTTATTCTTTGGAAGGCGATAACTTTTGAACCTGAGTACCGGTTTTAAATTGGGTTGCAGCATTTTAAAGAGCAGGGTTTCCCCTTTCAAACGACCTATAGAAAGTTATAAAAATCTCTCGATTTCTTGAAGATACAGCCATTCAAAGTTCCTCCAATTTCTAATTTCGAAAATGAGAAATTCCCTTATTCTTTGGAAGGCGATAACTTTTGAACCTGAGTAACGATTTTAAATTGGGTAGCAGCATTTTAAAGAGCAGGGTTTCCCCTTTCAAACGACCTATAGAAAGTTATAAAAATCTCTCGATTTCTTGAAGATACAGCCATTCAAAGTTCCTCCAATTTCTAATTTCGAAAATGAGAAATTCCCTTATTCTTTGGAAGGCGATAACTTTTGAACCTGAGTACCGGTTTTAAATTGGGTAGCAGCATTTTAAAGAGCAGGGTTTCCCCTTTCAAACGACCTATAGAAAGTTATAAAAATCTCTCGATTTCTTGAAGATACAGCCATTCAAAGTTCCTCCAATTTCTAATTTCGAAAATGAGAAATTCCCTTATTCTTTGGAAGGCGATAACTTTTGAACCTGAGTAACGATTTTAAATTGGGTAGCAGCATTTTAAAGAGCAGGGTTTCCCCTTTCAAACGACCTATAGAAAGTTATAAAAATCTCTCGATTTCTTGAAGATACAGCCATTCAAAGTTCCTCCAATTTCTAATTTCGAAAATGAGAAATTCCCTTATTCTTTGGAAGGCGATAACTTTTGAACCTGAGTACCGGTTTTAAATTGGGTTGCAGCATTTTAAAGAGCAGGGTTTCCCCTTTCAAACGACCTATAGAAAGTTATAAAAATCTCTCGATTTCTTGAAGATACAGCCATTCAAAGTTCCTCCAATTTCTAATTTCGAAAATGAGAAATTCCCTTATTCTTTGGAAGGCGATAACTTTTGAACCTGAGTAACGATTTTAAATTGGGTAGCAGCATTTTAAAGAGCAGGGTTTCCCCTTTCAAACGACCTATAGAAAGTTATAAAAATCTCTCGATTTCTTGAAGATACAGCCATTCAAAGTTCCTCCAATTTCTAATTTCGAAAATGAGAAATTCCCTTATTCTTTGGAAGGCGATAACTTTTGAACCTGAGTACCGGTTTTAAATTGGGTAGCAGCATTTTAAAGAGCAGGGTTTCCCCTTTCAAACGACCTATAGAAAGTTATAAAAATCTCTCGATTTCTTGAAGATACAGCCATTCAAAGTTCCTCCAATTTCTAATTTCGAAAATGAGAAATTCCCTTATTCTTTGGAAGGCGATAACTTTTGAACCTGAGTAACGATTTTAAATTGGGTAGCAGCATTTTAAAGAGCAGGGTTTCCCCTTTCAAACGACCTATAGAAAGTTATAAAAATCTCTCGATTTCTTGAAGATACAGCCATTCAAAGTTCCTCCAATTTCTAATTTCGAAAATGAGAAATTCCCTTATTCTTTGGAAGGCGATAACTTTTGAACCTGAGTACCGGTTTTAAATTGGGTTGCAGCATTTTAAAGAGCAGGGTTTCCCCTTTCAAACGACCTATAGAAAGTTATAAAAATCTCTCGATTTCTTGAAGATACAGCCATTCAAAGTTCCTCCAATTTCTAATTTCGAAAATGAGAAATTCCCTTATTCTTTGGAAGGCGATAACTTTTGAACCTGAGTAACGGTTTTAAATTGGGTAGCAGCATTTTAAAGAGCAGGGTTTCCCCTTTCAAACGACCTATAGAAAGTTATAAAAATCTCTCGATTTCTTGAAGATACAGCCATTCAAAGTTCCTCCAATTTCTAATTTCGAAAATGAGAAATTCCCTTATTCTTTGGAAGGCGATAACTTTTGAACCTGAGTAACGGTTTTAAATTGGGTTGCAGCATTTTAAAGAGCAGGGTTTCCCCTTTCAAACGACCTATAGAAAGTTATAAAAATCTCTCGATTTCTTGAAGATACAGCCATTCAAAGTTCCTCCAATTTCTAATTTCGAAAATGAGAAATTCCCTTATTCTTTGGAAGGCGATAACTTTTGAACCTGAGTACCGGTTTTAAATTGGGTTGCAGCATTTTAAAGAGCAGGGTTTCCCCTTTCAAACGACCTATAGAAAGTTATAAAAATCTCTCGATTTCTTGAAGATACAGCCATTCAAAGTTCCTCCAATTTCTAATTTCGAAAATGAGAAATTCCCTTATTCTTTGGAAGGCGATAACTTTTGAACCTGAGTAACGGTTTTAAATTGGGTAGCAGCATTTTAAAGAGCAGGGTTTCCCCTTTCAAACGACCTATAGAAAGTTATAAAAATCTCTCGATTTCTTGAAGATACAGCCATTCAAAGTTCCTCCAATTTCTAATTTCGAAAATGAGAAATTCCCTTATTCTTTGGAAGGCGATAACTTTTGAACCTGAGTACCGATTTTAAATTGGGTAGCAGCATTTTAAAGAGCAGGGTTTCCCCTTTCAAACGACCTATAGAAAGTTATAAAAATCTCTCGATTTCTTGAAGATACAGCCATTCAAAGTTCCTCCAATTTCTAATTTCGAAAATGAGAAATTCCCTTATTCTTTGGAAGGCGATAACTTTTGAACCTGAGTAACGGTTTTAAATTGGGTTGCAGCATTTTAAAGAGCAGGGTTTCCCCTTTCAAACGACCTATAGAAAGTTATAAAAATCTCTCGATTTCTTGAAGATACAGCCATTCAAAGTTCCTCCAATTTCTAATTTCGAAAATGAGAAATTCCCTTATTCTTTGGAAGGCGATAACTTTTGAACCTGAGTAACGGTTTTAAATTGGGTAGCAGCATTTTAAAGAGCAGGGTTTCCCCTTTCAAACGACCTATAGAAAGTTATAAAAATCTCTCGATTTCTTGAAGATACAGCCATTCAAAGTTCCTCCAATTTCTAATTTCGAAAATGAGAAATTCCCTTATTCTTTGGAAGGCGATAACTTTTGAACCTGAGTACCGGTTTTAAATTGGGTTGCAGCATTTTAAAGAGCAGGGTTTCCCCTTTCAAACGACCTATAGAAAGTTATAAAAATCTCTCGATTTCTTGAAGATACAGCCATTCAAAGTTCCTCCAATTTCTAATTTCGAAAATGAGAAATTCCCTTATTCTTTGGAAGGCGATAACTTTTGAACCTGAGTACCGGTTTTAAATTGGGTTGCAGCATTTTAAAGAGCAGGGTTTCCCCTTTCAAACGACCTATAGAAAGTTATAAAAATCTCTCGATTTCTTGAAGATACAGCCATTCAAAGTTACTCCAATTTCTAATTTCGAAAATGAGAAATTCCCTTATTCTTTGGAAGGCGATAACTTTTGAACCTGAGTAACGGTTTTAAATTGGGTAGCAGCATTTTAAAGAGCAGGGTTTCCCCTTTCAAACGACCTATAGAAAGTTATAAAAATCTCTCGATTTCTTGAAGATACAGCCATTCAAAGTTCCTCCAATTTCTAATTTCGAAAATGAGAAATTCCCTTATTCTTTGGAAGGCGATAACTTTTGAACCTGAGTAACCGGTTTTAAATTGGGTTGCAGCATTTTAAAGAGCAGGGTTTCCCCTTTCAAACGACCTATAGAAAGTTATAAAAATCTCTCGATTTCTTGAAGATACAGCCATTCAAATTTCCTCCAATTTCTAATTTCGAAAATGAGAAATTCCCTTATTCTTTGGAAGGCGATAACTTTTGAACCTGAGTACCGGTTTTAAATTGGGTTGCAGCATTTTAAAGAGCAGGGTTTCCCCTTTCAAACGACCTATAGAAAGATATAAAAATCTCTCGATTTCTTGAAGATACAGCCATTCAAAGTTCCTCCAATTTCTAATTTCGAAAATGAGAAATTCCCTTATTCTTTGGAAGGCGATAACTTTTGAACCTGAGTACCGGTTTTAAATTGGGTTGCAGCATTTTAAAGAGCAGGGTTTCCCCTTTCAAACGACCTATAGAAAGTTATAAAAATCTCTCGATTTCTTGAAGATACAGCCATTCAAAGTTCCTCCAATTTCTAATTTCGAAAATGAGAAATTCCCTTATTCTTTGGAAGGCGATAACTTTTGAACCTGAGTAACGATTTTAAATTGGGTAGCAGCATTTTAAAGAGCAGGGTTTCCCCTTTCAAACGACCTATAGAAAGTTATAAAAATCTCTCGATTTCTTGAAGATACAGCCATTCAAAGTTCCTCCAATTTCTAATTTCGAAAATGAGAAATTCCCTTATTCTTTGGAAGGCGATAACTTTTGAACCTGAGTACCGGTTTTAAATTGGGTTGCAGCATTTTAAAGAGCAGGGTTTCCCCTTTCAAACGACCTATAGAAAGTTATAAAAATCTCTCGATTTCTTGAAGATACAGCCATTCAAAGTTCCTCCAATTTCTAATTTCGAAAATGAGAAATTCCCTTATTCTTTGGAAGGCGATAACTTTTGAACCTGAGTACCGGTTTTAAATTGGGTAGCAGCATTTTAAAGAGCAGGGTTTCCCCTTTCAAACGACCTATAGAAAGTTATAAAAATCTCTCGATTTCTTGAAGATACAGCCATTCAAAGTTCCTCCAATTTCTAATTTCGAAAATGAGAAATTCCCTTATTCTTTGGAAGGCGATAACTTTTGAACCTGAGTACCGGTTTTAAATTGGGTAGCAGCATTTTAAAGAGCAGGGTTTCCCCTTTCAAACGACCTATAGAAAGTTATAAAAATCTCTCGATTTCTTGAAGATACAGCCATTCAAAGTTCCTCCAATTTCTAATTTCGAAAATGAGAAATTCCCTTATTCTTTGGAAGGCGATAACTTTTGAACCTGAGTACCGGTTTTAAATTGGGTAGCAGCATTTTAAAGAGCAGGGTTTCCCCTTTCAAACGACCTATAGAAAGTTATAAAAATCTCTCGATTTCTTGAAGATACAGCCATTCAAAGTTCCTCCAATTTCTAATTTCGAAAATGAGAAATTCCCTTATTCTTTGGAAGGCGATAACTTTTGAACCTGAGTACCGGTTTTAAATTGGGTTGCAGCATTTTAAAGAGCAGGGTTTCCCCTTTCAAACGACCTATAGAAAGATATAAAAATCTCTCGATTTCTTGAAGATACAGCCATTCAAAGTTCCTCCAATTTCTAATTTCGAAAATGAGAAATTCCCTTATTCTTTGGAAGGCGATAACTTTTGAACCTGAGTACCGGTTTTAAATTGGGTTGCAGCATTTTAAAGAGCAGGGTTTCCCCTTTCAAACGACCTATAGAAAGTTATAAAAATCTCTCGATTTCTTGAAGATACAGCCATTCAAAGTTCCTCCAATTTCTAATTTCGAAAATGAGAAATTCCCTTATTCTTTGGAAGGCGATAACTTTTGAACCTGAGTACCGGTTTTAAATTGGGTTGCAGCATTTTAAAGAGCAGGGTTTCCCCTTTCAAACGACCTATAGAAAGTTATAAAAATCTTCCACTATTTTGAATATAGCGTCTGAACCGTTTATCTCCGAGAAACCCGAATGAAATCAGTCGAAAGAGGAGAGTTTCGCGCTTGTAAGGAGCCAAAAAAATCCTAAATACGCCTACTAGAAGATAAGATACAGCGGTTTAAAAACTACGAAATTTTAAAAAATCAAAAATACCCTTACACTATTTTGAATATAGCGTCTGAACCGTTTATCTCCGAGAAACCCGAATGAAATCAGTCGAAAGAGGAGAGTTTCGCGCTTGTAAGGAGCCAAAAAAATCCTAAATACGCCTACTAGAAGATAAGATACAGCGGTTTAAAAACTACGAAATTTTAAAAAATCAAAAATACCCTTCCACTATTTTGATTATAGCGTCTGAACCGTTTATCTCCGAGAAACACGAATGAAATCAGTCGAAAGAGGAGAGTTTCGCGATTGTAAGGAGCCAAAAAAATCCTAAATACGCCTACTAGAAGATAAGATACAGCGGTTTAAAAACTACGAAATTTTAAAAAATCAAAACTACCCTTCCACTATTTTGAATATAGCGTCTGAACCGTTTATCTCCGAGAAACCCGAATGAAATCAGTCGAAAGAGGAGAGTTTCGCGCTTGTAAGGAGACAAAAAAATCCTAAATACGCCTACTAGAAGATAAGATACAGCGGTTTAAAAACTACGAAATTTTAAAAAATCAAAAATACCCTTCCACTATTTTGAATATAGCGTCTGAACCGTTTATCTCCGAGAAACCCGAATGAAATCGAGTCGAAAGAGGAGAGTTTCGCGCTTGTAAGGAGCCAAAAAAATCCTAAATACGCCTACTAGAAGATAAGATACAGCGGTTTAAAAACTACGAAATTTTAAAAAATCAAAAATACCCTTCCACTATTTTGAATATAGCGTCTGAACCGTTTATCTCCGAGAAACCCGAATGAAATCAGTCGAAAGAGGAGAGTTTCGCGCTTGTAAGGAGCCAAAAAAATCCTAAATACGCCTACTAGAAGATAAGATACAGCGGTTTAAAAACTACGAAATTTTAAAAAATCAAAAATACCCTTCCACTATTTTGAATATAGCGTCTGAACCGTTTATCTCCGAGAAACCCGAATGAAATCAGTCGAAAGAGGAGAGTTTCGCGCTTGTAAGGAGCCAAAAAAATCCTAAATACGCCTACTAGAAGATAAGATACAGCGGTTTAAAAACTACGAAATTTTAAAAAATCAAAAATACCCTTCCACTATTTTGAATATAGCGTCTGAACCGTTTATCTCCGAGAAACCCGAATGAAATCAGTCGAAAGAGGAGAGTTTCGCGCTTGTAAGGAGCCAAAAAAATCCTAAATACGCCTACTAGAAGATAAGATACAGCGGTTTAAAAACTACGAAATTTTAAAAAATCAAAAATACCCTTCCACTATTTTGAATATAGCGTCTGAACCGTTTATCTCCGAGAAACCCGAATGAAATCAGTCGAAAGAGGAGAGTTTCGCGCTTGTAAGGAGCCAAAAAAATCCTAAATACGCCTACTAGAAGATAAGATACAGCGGTTTAAAAACTACGAAATTTTAAAAAATCAAAAATACCCTTCCACTATTTTGAATATAGCGTCTGAACCGTTTATCTCCGAGAAACCCGAATGAAATCAGTCGAAAGAGGAGAGTTTCGCGCTTGTAAGGAGCCAAAAAAATCCTAAATACGCCTACTAGAAGATAAGATACAGCGGTTTAAAAACTACGAAATTTTAAAAAATCAAAAATACCCTTCCACTATTTTGAATATAGCGTCTGAACCGTTTATCTCCGAGAAACCCGAATGAAATCAGTCGAAAGAGGAGAGTTTCGCGCTTGTAAGGAGCCAAAAAAATCCTAAATACGCCTACTAGAAGATAAGATACAGCGGTTTAAAAACTACGAAATTTTAAAAAATCAAAAATACCCTTCCACTATTTTGAATATAGCGTCTGAACCGTTTATCTCCGAGAAACCCGAATGAAATCAGTCGAAAGAGGAGAGTTTCGCGCTTGTAAGGAGCCAAAAAAATCCTAAATACGCCTACTAGAAGATAAGATACAGCGGTTTAAAAACTACGAAATTTTAAAAAATCAAAAATACCCTTCCACTATTTTGAATATAGCGTCTGAACCGTTTATCTCCGAGAAACCCGAATGAAATCAGTCGAAAGAGGAGAGTTTCGCGCTTGTAAGGAGCCAAAAAAATCCTAAATACGCCTACTAGAAGATAAGATACAGCGGTTTAAAAACTACGAAATTTTAAAAAATCAAAAATACCCTTCCACTATTTTGAATATAGCGTCTGAACCGTTTATCTCCGAGAAACCCGAATGAAATCAGTTCTAAAGAGGAGAGCTTCGCGCTTGTAAGGAGCCAAAAAAATCCTAAATACGCCTACTAGAAGATAAGATACAGCGGTTTAAAAACTACGAAATTTTAAAAAATCAAAAATACCCTTCCACTATTTTGAATATAGCGTCTGAACCGTTTATCTCCGAGAAACCCGAATGAAATCAGTCGAAAGAGGAGAGTTTCGCGCTTGTAAGGAGCCAAAAAAATCCTAAATACGCCTACTAGAAGATAAGATACAGCGGTTTAAAAACTACGAAATTTTAAAAAATCAAAAATACCCTTCCACTATTTTGAATATAGCGTCTGAACCGTTTATCTCCGAGAAACCCGAATGAAATCAGTCGAAAGAGGAGAGTTTCGCGCTTGTAAGGAGCCAAAAAAATCCTAAATACGCCTACTAGAAGATAAGATACAGCGGTTTAAAAACTACGAAATTTTAAAAAATCAAAAATACCCTTCCACTATTTTGAATATAGCGTCTGAACCGTTTATCTCCGAGAAACCCGAATGAAATCAGTCGAAAGAGGAGAGTTTCGCGCTTGTAAGGAGCCAAAAAAATCCTAAATACGCCTACTAGAAGATAAGATACAGCGGTTTAAAAACTACGAAATTTTAAAAAATCAAAAATACCCTTCCACTATTTTGAATATAGCGTCTGAACCGTTTATCTCCGAGAAACCCGAATGAAATCAGTCGAAAGAGGAGAGTTTCGCGCTTGTAAGGAGCCAAAAAAATCCTAAATACGCCTACTAGAAGATAAGATACAGCGGTTTAAAAACTACGAAATTTTAAAAAATCAAAAATACCCTTCCACTATTTTGAATATAGCGTCTGAACCGTTTATCTCCGAGAAACCCGAATGAAATCAGTCGAAAGAGGAGAGTTTCGCGCTTGTAAGGAGCCAAAAAAATCCTAAATACGCCTACTAGAAGATAAGATACAGCGGTTTAAAAACTACGAAATTTTAAAAAATCAAAAATACCCTTCCACTATTTTGAATATAGCGTCTGAACCGTTTATCTCCGAGAAACCCGAATGAAATCAGTCGAAAGAGAGAGAGTTTCGCGCTTGTAAGGAGCCAAAAAAATCCTAAATACGCCTACTAGAAGATAAGATACAGCGGTTTAAAAACTACGAAATTTTAAAAAATCAAAAATACCCTTCCACTATTTTGAATATAGCGTCTGAACCGTTTATCTCCGAGAAACCCGAATGAAATCAGTCGAAAGAGGAGAGTTTCGCGCTTGTAAGGAGCCAAAAAAATCCTAAATACGCCTACTAGAAGATAAGATACAGCGGTTTAAAAACTACGAAATTTTAAAAAATCAAAAATACCCTTCCACTATTTTGAATATAGCGTCTGAACCGTTTATCTCCGAGAAACCCGAATGAAATCAGTCGAAAGAGGAGAGTTTCGCGCTTGTAAGGAGCCAAAAAAATCCTAAATACGCCTACTAGAAGATAAGATACAGCGGTTTAAAAACTACGAAATTTTAAAAAATCAAAAATACCCTTCCACTATTTTGAATATAGCGTCTGAACCGTTTATCTCCGAGAAACCCGAATGAAATCAGTCGAAAGAGGAGAGTTTCGCGCTTGTAAGGAGCCAAAAAAATCCTAAATACGCCTACTAGAAGATAAGATACAGCGGTTTAAAAACTACGAAATTTTAAAAAATCAAAAATACCCTTCCACTATTTTGAATATAGCGTCTGAACCGTTTATCTCCGAGAAACCCGAATGAAATCAGTCGAAAGAGGAGAGTTTCGCGCTTGTAAGGAGCCAAAAAAATCCTAAATACGCCTACTAGAAGATAAGATACAGCGGTTTAAAAACTACGAAATTTTAAAAAATCAAAAATACCCTTCCACTATTTTGAATATAGCGTCTGAACCGTTTATCTCCGAGAAACCCGAATGAAATCAGTCGAAGAGAGGAGAGTTTCGCGCTTGTAATGAGCCAAAAAAATCCTAAATACGCCTACTAGAAGATAAGATACAGCGGTTTAAAAACTACGAAATTTTAAAAAATCAAAAATACCCTTCCACTATTTTGAATATAGCGTCTGAACCGTTTATCTCCGAGAAACCCGAATGAAATCAGTCGAAAGAGGAGAGTTTCGCGCTTGTAAGGAGCCAAAAAAATCCTAAATACGCCTACTAGAAGATAAGATACAGCGGTTTAAAAACTACGAAATTTTAAAAAATCAAAAATACCCTTCCACTATTTTGAATATAGCGTCTGAACCGTTTATCTCCGAGAAACCCGAATGAAATCAGTCGAAAGAGGAGAGTTTCGCGCTTGTAAGGAGCCAAAAAAATCCTAAATACGCCTACTAGAAGATAAGATACAGCGGTTTAAAAACTACGAAATTTTAAAAAATCAAAAATACCCTTCCACTATTTTGAATATAGCGTCTGAACCGTTTATCTCCGAGAAACCCGAATGAAATCAGTCGAAAGAGGAGAGTTTCGCGCTTGTAAGGAGCCGAAAAAATCCTAAATACGCCTACTAGAAGATAAGATACAGCGGTTTAAAAACTACGAAATTTTAAAAAATCAAAAATACCCTTCCACTATTTTGAATATAGCGTCTGAACCGTTTCTCTCCGAAAAACCCGAATGAAATGGTTCGAAAGAGAGGAGTTTCGCGCTTGAAATTAGCCAAAAAAATCCTAAATACGCCTACTAGAAGATAAGATACAGCGGTTTAAAAACTACGAAATTTTAAAAAATCAAAAATACCCTTCCACTATTTTGAATATAGCGTCTGAACCGTTTATCTCCGAGAAACCCGAATGAAATCAGTCGAAAGAGGAGAGTTTTGCGCTTGAAATGAGCCGAAAAAATCCTAAATACGCCTACTAGAAGATAAGATACAGCGGTTTGAAAACTACGAAATTTTAAAAAATCAAAAATACCCTTCCACTATTTTGAATATAGCGTCTGAACCGTTTATCTCCGAGAAACCCGAATGAAATCAGTCGAAAGAGGAGTGTTTCGCGCTTGTAAGGAGCCAAAAAAATCCTAAATACGCCTACTAGAAGATAAGATACAGCGGTTTAAAAACTACGAAATTTTAAAAAATCAAAAATACCCTTCCACTATTTTGAATATAGCGTCTGAACCGTTTCTCTCCGAAAAACCCGAATGAAATGGTTCGAAGGAGAGGAGATTCGCGCTTGAAATTAGCCAAAAAAATCCTTAATACGCCTACTAGAAGATAAGATACAGCGGTTTAAAAACTACGAAATTTTAAAAAATCAAAAATACCCTTCCACTATTTTGAATATAGCGTCTGAACCGTTTCTCTCCGAAAAACCCGAATGAAATGTTTCGAAAGAGAGGAGTTTCGCGCTTGAAATTAGCCAAAAAAATCCTAAATACGCCTACTAGAAGATAAGATACAGCGGTTTAAAAACTACGAAATTTTAAAAAATCAAAAATACCCTTCCACTATTTTGAATATAGCGTCTGAACCGTTTATCTCCGAGAAACCCGAATGAAATCAGTCGAAAGAGGAGAGTTTCGCGCTTGTAAGGAGCCAAAAAAATCCTAAATACGCCTACTAGAAGATAAGATACAGCGGTTTAAAAACTACGAAATTTTAAAAAATCAAAAATACCCTTCCACTATTTTGAATATAGCGTCTGAACCGTTTATCTCCGAGAAACCCGAATGAAATCAGTCGAAAGAGGGGAGTTTCGCGCTTGAAATTAGCCAAAAAAATCCTAAATACGCCTACTAGAAGATAAGATACAGCGGTTTAAAAACTACGAAATTTTAAAAAATCAAAAATACCCTTCCACTATTTTGAATATAGCGTCTGAACCGTTTATCTCCGAGAAACCCGAATGAAATCAGTCGAAAGAGGAGAGTTTCGCGCTTGTAAGGAGCCAAAAAAATCCTAAATACGCCTACTAGAAGATAAGATACAGCGGTTTAAAAACTACGAAATTTTAAAAAATCAAAAATACCCTTCCACTATTTTGAATATAGCGTCTGAACCGTTTATCTCCGAGAAACCCGAATGAAACCAGTCGAAAGAGGAGAGTTTCGCGCTTGTAAGGAGCCAAAAAAATCCTAAATACGCCTACTAGAAGATAAGATACAGCGGTTTAAAAACTACGAAATTTTAAAAAATCAAAAATACCCTTCCACTATTTTGAATATAGCGTCTGAACCGTTTATCTCCGAGAAACCCGAATGAAATCAGTCGAAAGAGGAGAGTTTCGCGCTTGTAAGGAGCCAAAAAAATCCTAAATACGCCTACTAGAAGATAAGATACAGCGGTTTAAAAACTACGAAATTTTAAAAAATCAAAAATACCCTTCCACTATTTTGAATATAGCGTCTGAACCGTTTATCTCCGAGAAACCCGAATGAAATCGGTCGAAAGAGGGGAGTTTCGCGCTTGAAATTAGCCAAAAAAATCCTAAATACGCCTACTAGAAGATAAGATACAGCGGTTTAAAAACTACGAAATTTTAAAAAATCAAAAATACCCTTCCACTATTTTGAATATAGCGTCTGAACCGTTTATCTCCGAGAAACCCGAATGAAACCAGTCGAAAGAGGAGAGTTTCGCGCTTGTAAGGAGCCAAAAAAATCCTAAATACGCCGACTAGAAGATAAGATACAGCGGTTTAAAAACTACGAAATTTTAAAAAATCAAAAATACCCTTCCACTATTTTGAATATAGCGTCTGAACCGTTTATCTCCGAGAAACCCGAATGAAATCAGTCGAAAGAGAAGAGTTTCGCGCTTGAAATGAGCCAAAAAAATCCTAAATACGCCTACTAGAAGATAAGACACAGCGGTTTAAAAACTACGAAATTTTAAAAAATCAAAAATACCCTTACACTATTTTGAATATAGCGTCTGAACCGTTTATCTCCGAGAAACCCGAATGAAATCAGTCGAAAGAGGAGAGTTTCGCGCTTGTAAGGAGCCAAAAAAATCCTAAATACGCCGACTAGAAGATAAGATACAGCGGTTTAAAAACTACGAAATTTTAAAAAATCAAAAATACCCTTCCACTATTTTGAATATAGCGTCTGAACCGTTTATCTCCGAGAAACCCGAATGAAATCAGTCGAAAGAGGAGAGTTTCGCGCTTGTAAGGAGCCAAAAAAATCCTAAATACGCCTACTAGAAGATAAGATACAGCGGTTTAAAAACTACGAAATTTTAAAAAATCAAAAATACCCTTCCACTATTTTGAATATAGCGTCTGAACCGTTTATCTCCGAGAAACCCGAATGAAATCAGTCGAAAGAGGAGAGTTTCGCGCTTGTAAGGAGCCAAAAAAATCCTAAATACGCCTACTAGAAGATAAGATACAGCGGTTTAAAAACTACGAAATTTTAAAAAATCAAAAATACCCTTCCACTATTTTGAATATAGCGTCTGAATAGTTTATCTCCGAGAAACCCGAAAGAAATCATTCGAAAGAGGAGAGTTTCGCGCTTGTAAGGAGCAAAAAAATCCTAAATACGCCTACTAGAAGATAAGATACAGCGGTTTAAAAACTACGAAATTTTAAAAAATCAAAAATACCCTTCCACTATTTTGAATATAGCGTCTGAACCGTTTATCTCCGAGAAACCCGAATGAAATCAGTCGAAAGAGGAGAGTTTCGCGCTTGTAAGGAGCCAAAAAAATCCTAAATACGCCTACTAGAAGATAAGATACAGCGGTTTAAAAACTACGAAATTTTAAAAAATCAAAAATACCCTTCCACTATTTTGAATATAGCGTCTGAACCGTTTATCTCCGAGAAACCCGAATGAAATCAGTCGAAAGAGGAGAGTTTCGCGCTTGTAAGGAGCCAAAAAAATCCTAAATACGCCTACTAGAAGATAAGATACAGCGGTTTAAAAACTACGAAATTTTAAAAAATCAAAAATACCCTTCCACTATTTTGAATATAGCGTCTGAACCGTTTATCTCCGAGAAACCCGAATGAAACCAGTCGAAAGAGGAGAGTTTCGCGCTTGTAAGGAGCCAAAAAAATACTAAATACGCCTACTAGAAGATAAGATACAGCGGTTTAAAAACTACGAAATTTTAAAAAATCAAAAATACCCTTCCACTATTTTGAATATAGCGTCTGAACCGTTTATCTCCGAGAAACCCGAATGAAATCAGTCGAAAGAGGAGAGTTTCGCGCTTGTAAGGAGCCAAAAAAATCCTAAATACGCCTACTAGAAGATAAGATACAGCGGTTTAAAAACTACGAAATTTTAAAAAATCAAAAATACCCTTCCACTATTTTGAATATAGCGTCTGAACCGTTTATCTCCGAGAAACCCGAATGAAATCAGTCGAAAGAGGAGAGTTTCGCGCTTGTAAGGAGCCAAAAAAATCCTAAATACGCCTACTAGAAGATAAGATACAGCGGTTTAAAAACTACGAAATTTTAAAAAATCAAAAATACCCTTCCACTATTTTGAATATAGCGTCTGAACCGTTTATCTCCGAGAAACCCGTATGAAATCAGTCGAAAGAGGAGAGTTTCGCGCTTGTAAGGAGCCAAAAAAATCCTAAATACGCCTACTAGAAGATAAGATACAGCGGTTTAAAAACTACGAAATTTTAAAAAATCAAAAATACCCTTCCACTATTTTGAATATAGCGTCTGAACCGTTTATCTCCGAGAAACCCGAATGAAATCAGTCGAAAGAGGAGAGTTTCGCGCTTGTAAGGAGCCAAAAAAATCCTAAATACGCCTACTAGAAGATAAGATACAGCGGTTTAAAAACTACGAAATTTTAAAAAATCAAAAATACCCTTCCACTATTTTGAATATAGCGTCTGAACCGTTTATCTCCGAGAAACCCGAATGAAATCAGTCGAAAGAGGAGAGTTTCGCGCTTGTAAGGAGCCAAAAAAATCCTAAATACGCCTACTAGAAGATAAGATACAGCGGTTTAAAAACTACGAAATTTTAAAAAATCAAAAATACCCTTCCACTATTTTGAATATAGCGTCTGAACCGTTTATCTCCGAGAAACCCGAATGAAATCAGTCGAAAGAGGAGAGTTTCGCGCTTGTAATGAGCCAAAAAAATCCTAAATACGCCTACTAGAAGATAAGATACAGCGGTTTAAAAACTACGAAATTTTAAAAAATCAAAAATACCCTTCCACTATTTTGAATATAGCGTCTGAACCGTTTATCTCCGAGAAACCCGAATGAAATCAGTCGAAAGAGGAGAGTTTCGCGCTTGTAAGGAGCCAAAAAAATCCTAAATACGCCTACTAGAAGATAAGATACAGCGGTTTAAAAACTACGAAATTTTAAAAAATCAAAAATACCCTTCCACTATTTTGAATATAGCGTCTGAACCGTTTATCTCCGAGAAACCCGTATGAAATCAGTCGAAAGAGGAGAGTTTCGCGCTTGTAAGGAGCCAAAAAAATCCTAAATACGCCTACTAGAAGATAAGATACAGCGGTTTAAAAACTACGAAATTTTAAAAAATCAAAAATACCCTTCCACTATTTTGAATATAGCGTCTGAACCGTTTATCTCCGAGAAACCCGAATGAAATCAGTCGAAAGAGGAGAGTTTCGCGCTTGTAAGGAGCCAAAAAAATCCTAAATACGCCTACTAGAAGATAAGATACAGCGGTTTAAAAACTACGAAATTTTAAAAAATCAAAAATACCCTTCCACTATTTTGAATATAGCGTCTGAACCGTTTATCTCCGAGAAACCCGAATGAAATCAGTCGAAAGAGGAGAGTTTCGCGCTTGTAAGGAGCCAAAAAAATCCTAAATACGCCTACTAGAAGATAAGATACAGCGGTTTAAAAACTACGAAATTTTAAAAAATCAAAAATACCCTTCCACTATTTTGAATATAGCGTCTGAACCGTTTATCTCCGAGAAACCCGAATGAAATCAGTCGAAAGAGGAGAGTTTCGCGCTTGTAAGGAGCCAAAAAAATCCTAAATACGCCTACTAGAAGATAAGATACAGCGGTTTAAAAACTACGAAATTTTAAAAAATCAAAAATACCCTTCCACTATTTTGAATATAGCGTCTGAACCGTTTATCTCCGAGAAACCCGAATGAAATCAGTCGAAAGAGGAGAGTTTCGCGCTTGTAAGGAGCCAAAAAAATCCTAAATACGCCTACTAGAAGATAAGATACAGCGGTTTAAAAACTACGAAATTTTAAAAAATCAAAAATACCCTTCCACTATTTTGAATATAGCGTCTGAACCGTTTATCTCCGAGAAACCCGAATGAAATCAGTCGAAAGAGGAGAGTTTCGCGCTTGTAAGGAGCCAAAAAAATCCTAAATACGCCTACTAGAAGATAAGATACAGCGGTTTAAAAACTACGAAATTTTAAAAAATCAAAAATACCCTTCCACTATTTTGAATATAGCGTCTGAACCGTTTATCTCCGAGAAACCCGAATGAAATCAGTCGAAAGAGGAGAGTTTCGCGCTTGTAAGGAGCCAAAAAAATCCTAAATACGCCTACTAGAAGATAAGATACAGCGGTTTAAAAACTACGAAATTTTAAAAAATCAAAAATACCCTTCCACTATTTTGAATATAGCGTCTGAACCGTTTATCTCCGAGAAACCCGAATGAAATCAGTCGAAAGAGGAGAGTTTCGCGCTTGTAAGGAGCCAAAAAAATCCTAAATACGCCTACTAGAAGATAAGATACAGCGGTTTAAAAACTACGAAATTTTAAAAAATCAAAAATACCCTTCCACTATTTTGAATATAGCGTCTGAACCGTTTATCTCCGAGAAACCCGAATGAAATCAGTCGAAAGAGGAGAGTTTCGCGCTTGTAAGGAGCCAAAAAAATCCTAAATACGCCTACTAGAAGATAAGATACAGCGGTTTAAAAACTACGAAATTTTAAAAAATCAAAAATACCCTTCCACTATTTTGAATATAGCGTCTGAACCGTTTATCTCCGAGAAACCCGAATGAAATCAGTCGAAAGAGGAGAGTTTCGCGCTTGTAAGGAGCCGAAAAAATCCTAAATACGCCTACTAGAAGATAAGATACAGCGGTTTAAAAACTACGAAATTTTAAAAAATCAAAAATACCCTTCCACTATTTTGAATATAGCGTCTGAACCGTTTATCTCCGAGAAACCCGAATGAAATCAGTCGAAAGAGGAGAGTTTCGCGCTTGTAAGGAGCCAAAAAAATCCTAAATACGCCTACTAGAAGATAAGATACAGCGGTTTAAAAACTACGAAATTTTAAAAAATCAAAAATACCCTTCCACTATTTTGAATATAGCGTCTGAACCGTTTATCTCCGAGAAACCCGAATGAAATCAGTCGAAAGAGGAGAGTTTCGCGCTTGTAAGGAGCCAAAAAAATCCTAAATACGCCTACTAGAAGATAAGATACAGCGGTTTAAAAACTACGAAATTTTAAAAAATCAAAAATACCCTTCCACTATTTTGAATATAGCGTCTGAACCGTTTATCTCCGAGAAACCCGAATGAAATCAGTCGAAAGAGGAGAGTTTCGCGCTTGTAAGGAGCCAAAAAAATCCTAAATACGCCTACTAGAAGATAAGATACAGCGGTTTAAAAACTACGAAATTTTAAAAAATCAAAAATACCCTTCCACTATTTTGAATATAGCGTCTGAACCGTTTATCTCCGAGAAACCCGAATGAAATCAGTCGAAAGAGGAGAGTTTCGCGCTTGTAAGGAGCAAAAAAAATCCTAAATACGCCTACTAGAAGATAAGATACAGCGGTTTAAAAACTACGAAATTTTAAAAAATCAAAAATACCCTTCCACTATTTTGAATATAGCGTCTGAACCGTTTATCTCCGAGAAACCCGAATGAAATCAGTCGAAAGAGGAGAGTTTCGCGCTTGTAAGGAGCCAAAAAAATCCTAAATACGCCTACTAGAAGATAAGATACAGCGGTTTAAAAACTACGAAATTTTAAAAAATCAAAAATACCCTTCCACTATTTTGAATATAGCGTCTGAACCGTTTATCTCCGAGAAACCCGAATGAAATCAGTCGAAAGAGGAGAGTTTCGCGCTTGTAAGGAGCCAAAAAAATCCTAAATACGCCTACTAGAAGATAAGATACAGCGGTTTAAAAACTACGAAATTTTAAAAAATCAAAAATACCCTTCCACTATTTTGAATATAGCGTCTGAACCGTTTATCTCCGAGAAACCCGAATGAAATCAGTCGAAAGAGGAGAGTTTCGCGCTTGTAAGGAGCCAAAAAAATCCTAAATACGCCTACTAGAAGATAAGATACAGCGGTTTAAAAACTACGAAATTTTAAAAAATCAAAAATACCCTTCCACTATTTTGAATATAGCGTCTGAACCGTTTATCTCCGAGAAACCCGAATGAAATCAGTCGAAAGAGGAGAGTTTCGCGCTTGTAAGGAGCCAAAAAAATCCTAAATACGCCTACTAGAAGATAAGATACAGCGGTTTAAAAACTACGAAATTTTAAAAAATCAAAAATACCCTTCCACTATTTTGAATATAGCGTCTGAACCGTTTATCTCCGAGAAACCCGAATGAAATCAGTCGAAAGAGGAGAGTTTCGCGCTTGTAAGGAGCCAAAAAAATCCTAAATACGCCTACTAGAAGATAAGATACAGCGGTTTAAAAACTACGAAATTTTAAAAAATCAAAAATACCCTTCCACTATTTTGAATATAGCGTCTGAACCGTTTATCTCCGAGAAACCCGAATGAAATCAGTCGAAAGAGGAGAGTTTCGCGCTTGTAAGGAGCCAAAAAAATCCTAAATACGCCTACTAGAAGATAAGATACAGCGGTTTAAAAACTACGAAATTTTAAAAAATCAAAAATACCCTTCCACTATTTTGAATATAGCGTCTGAACCGTTTATCTCCGAGAAACCCGAATGAAATCAGTCGAAAGAGGAGAGTTTCGCGCTTGTAAGGAGCCAAAAAAATCCTAAATACGCCTACTAGAAGATAAGATACAGCGGTTTAAAAACTACGAAATTTTAAAAAATCAAAAATACCCTTCCACTATTTTGAATATAGCGTCTGAACCGTTTATCTCCGAGAAACCCGAATGAAATCAGTCGAAAGAGGAGAGTTTCGCGCTTGTAAGGAGCAAAAAAAATCCTAAATACGCCTACTAGAAGATAAGATACAGCGGTTTAAAAACTACGAAATTTTAAAAAATCAAAAATACCCTTCCACTATTTTGAATATAGCGTCTGAACCGTTTATCTCCGAGAAACCCGAATGAAACCAGTCGAAAGAGGAGAGTTTCGCGCTTGTAATGAGCCAAAAAAATCCTAAATACGCCTACTAGAAGATAAGATACAGCGGTTTAAAAACTACGAAATTTTAAAAAATCAAAAATACCCTTCCACTATTTTGAATATAGCGTCTGAACCGTTTATCTCCGAGAAACCCGAATGAAATCAGTCGAAAGAGGAGAGTTTCGCGCTTGTAAGGAGCCAAAAAAATCCTAAATACGCCTACTAGAAGATAAGATACAGCGGTTTAAAAACTACGAAATTTTAAAAAATCAAAAATACCCTTCCACTATTTTGAATATAGCGTCTGAACCGTTTATCTCCGAGAAACCCGAATGAAATCAGTCGAAAGAGGAGAGTTTCGCGCTTGTAAGGAGCCAAAAAAATCCTAAATACGCCTACTAGAAGATAAGATACAGCGGTTTAAAAACTACGAAATTTTAAAAAATCAAAAATACCCTTCCACTATTTTGAATATAGCGTCTGAACCGTTTATCTCCGAATGAAATCAGTCGAAAGAGGAGAGTTTCGCGCTTGTAATGAGCCGAAAAAATCCTAAATACGCCTACTAGAAGATAAGATACAGCGGTTTAAAAACTACGAAATTTTAAAAAATCAAAAATACCCTTCCACTATTTTGAATATAGCGTCTGAACCGTTTATCTCCGAGAAACCCGAATGAAATCAGTCGAAAGAGGAGAGTTTCGCGCTTGTAAGGAGCAAAAAAAAATCCTAAATACGCCTACTAGAAGATAAGATACAGCGGTTTAAAAACTACGAAATTTTAAAAAATCAAACATACCCTTCCACTATTTTGAATATAGCGTCTGAACCGTTTATCTCCGAGAAACCCGAATGAAATCAGTCGAAAGAGGAGAGTTTCGCGCTTGTAAGGAGCCGAAAAAATCCTAAATACGCCTACTAGAACATAAGATACAGCGGTTTAAAAACTACGAAATTTTAAAAAATCAAAAATACCCTTCCACTATTTTGAATATAGCGTCTGAACCGTTTATCTCCGAGAAACCCGAATGAAATCAGTCGAAAGAGGAGAGTTTCGCGCTTGTAAGGAGCCAAAAAAATCCTAAATACGCCTACTAGAAGATAAGATACAGCGGTTTAAAAACTACGAAATTTTAAAAAATCAAAAATACCCTTCCACTATTTTGAATATAGCGTCTGAACCGTTTATCTCCGAATGAAATCAGTCGAAAGAGGAGAGTTTCGCGCTTGAAATGAGCCGAAAAAATCCTAAATACGCCTACTAGAAGATAGGATACAGCGGTTTAAAAACTACGAAATTTTAAAAAATCAAAAATACCCTTCCACTATTTTGAATATAGCGTCTGAACCGTTTATCTCCGAGAAACCCGAATGAAATCAGTCGAAAGAGGAGAGTTTCGCGCTTGTAAGGAGCAAAAAAAAATCCTAAATACGCCTACTAGAAGATAAGATACAGCGGTTTAAAAACTACGAAATTTTAAAAAATCAAAAATACCCTTCCACTATTTTGAATATAGCGTCTGAACCGTTTATCTCCGAGAAACCCGAATGAAATCAGTCGAAAGAGGAGAGTTTCGCGCTTGTAAGGAGCCAAAAAAATCCTAAATACGCCTACTAGAAGATAAGATACAGCGGTTTAAAAACTACGAAATTTTAAAAAATCAAAAATACCCTTCCACTATTTTGAATATAGCGTCTGAACCGTTTATCTCCGAGAAACCCGAATGAAATCAGTCGAAAGAGGAGAGTTTCGCGCTTGTAAGGAGCCAAAAAAATCCTAAATACGCCTACTAGAAGATAAGATACAGCGGTTTAAAAACTACGAAATTTTAAAAAATCAAAAATACCCTTCCACTATTTTGAATATAGCGTCTGAACCGTTTATCTCCGAGAAACCCGAATGAAATCAGTCGAAAGAGGAGAGTTTCGCGCTTGTAAGGAGCCGAAAAAATCCTAAATACGCCTACTAGAAGATAAGATACAGCGGTTTAAAAACTACGAAATTTTAAAAAATCAAAAATACCCTTCCACTATTTTGAATATAGCGTCTGAACCGTTTATCTCCGAGAAACCCGAATGAAATCAGTCGAAAGAGGAGAGTTTCGCGCTTGTAAGGAGCCAAAAAAATCCTAAATACGCCTACTAGAAGATAAGATACAGCGGTTTAAAAACTACGAAATTTTAAAAAATCAAAAATACCCTTCCACTATTTTGAATATAGCGTCTGAACCGTTTATCTCCGAATGAAATCAGTCGAAAGAGGAGAGTTTCGCGCTTGTAAGGAGCCAAAAAAATCCTAAATACGCCTACTAGAAGATAAGATACAGCGGTTTAAAAACTACGAAATTTTAAAAAATCAAAAATACCCTTCCACTATTTTGAATATAGCGTCTGAACCGTTTATCTCCGAGAAACCCGAATGAAATCAGTCGAAAGAGGAGAGTTTCGCGCTTGTAAGGAGCAAAAAAAATCCTAAATACGCCTACTAGAAGATAAGATACAGCGGTTTAAAAACTACGAAATTTTAAAAAATCAAAAATACCCTTCCACTATTTTGAATATAGCGTCTGAACCGTTTATCTCCGAGAAACCCGAATGAAATCTGTCGAAAGAGGAGAGTTTCGCGCTTGTAAGGAGCCAAAAAAATCCTAAATACGCCTACTAGAAGATAAGATACAGCGGTTTAAAAACTACGAAATTTTAAAAAATCAAAAATACCCTTCCACTATTTTGAATATAGCGTCTGAACCGTTTATCTCCGAGAAACCCGAATGAAATCAGTCGAAAGAGGAGAGTTTCGCGCTTGTAAGGAGCCAAAAAAATCCTAAATACGCCTACTAGAAGATAAGATACAGCGGTTTAAAAACTACGAAATTTTAAAAAATCAAAAATACCCTTCCACTATTTTGAATATAGCGTCTGAACCGTTTATCTCCGAGAAACCCGAATGAAATCAGTCGAAAGAGGAGAGTTTCGCGCTTGTAAGGAGCCAAAAAAATCCTAAATACGCCTACTAGAAGATAAGATACAGCGGTTTAAAAACTACGAAATTTTAAAAAATCAAAAATACCCTTCCACTATTTTGAATATAGCGTCTGAACCGTTTATCTCCGAGAAACCTGAATGAAATCAGTCGAAAGAGGAGAGTTTCGCGCTTGTAAGGTGCAAAAAAAATCCTAAATACGCCTACTAGAAGATAAGATACAGCGGTTTAAAAACTACGAAATTTTAAAAAATCAAAAATACCCTTCCACTATTTTGAATATAGCGTCTGAACCGTTTATCTCCGAGAAACCCGAATGAAATCAGTCGAAAGAGGAGAGTTTCGCGCTTGTAAGGAGCCAAAAAAATCCTAAATACGCCTACTAGAAGATAAGATACAGCGGTTTAAAAACTACGAAATTTTAAAAAATCAAAAATACCCTTCCACTATTTTGAATATAGCGTCTGAACCGTTTATCTCCGAGAAACCCGAATGAAATCAGTCGAAAGAGGAGAGTTTCGCGCTTGTAAGGAGCCAAAAAAATCCTAAATACGCCTACTAGAAGATAAGATACAGCGGTTTAAAAACTACGAAATTTTAAAAAATCAAAAATACCCTTCCACTATTTTGAATATAGCGTCTGAACCGTTTATCTCCGAGAAACCCGAATGAAATCAGTCGTAAGAGGAGAGTTTCGCGCTTGAAGGAGCCGAAAAAATCCTAAATACGCCTACTAGAAGATAAGAAACAGCGGCTTAAAAACTACGAAATTTTAAAAAATCAAAAATACCCTTCCACTATTTTGAATATAGCGTCTGAACCGTTTATCTCCGAGAAACCCGAATGAAATCAGTCGAAAGAGGAGAGTTTCGCGCTTGTAAGGAGCAAAAAAAATCCTAAATACGCCTACTAGAAGATAAGATACAGCGGTTTAAAAACTACGAAATTTTAAAAAATCAAAAATACCCTTCCACTATTTTGAATATAGCGTCTGAACCGTTTATCTCCGAGAAAGCCGAATGAAATCAGTCGAAAGAGGAGAGTTTCGCGCTTGTAAGGAGCCAAAAAAATCCTAAATACGCCTACTAGAAGATAAGATACAGCGGTTTAAAGATTCCGAAATTTTAAAAAATCAAAAATACCCTTCCACTATTTTGAATATAGCGTCTGAACCGTTTATCTCCGAGAAACCCGTATGAAATCAGTCGAAAGAGGAGAGTTTCGCGCTTGTAAGGAGCGAAAAAAATCCTAAATACGCCTACTAGAAGATAAGATACAGCGGTTTAAAAACTACGAAATTTTAAAAAATCAAAAATACCCTTCCACTATTTTGAATATAGCGTCTGAACCGTTTATCTCCGAGAAACCCGAATGAAATCAGTCGAAAGAGGAGAGTTTCGCGCTTGTAAGGAGCCAAAAAAATCCTAAATACGCCTACTAGAAGATAAGATACAGCGGTTTAAAAACTACGAAATTTTAAAAAATCAAAAATACCCTTCCACTATTTTGAATATAGCGTCTGAACCGTTTATCTCCGAGAAACCCGAATGAAATCAGTCGAAAGAGGAGAGTTTCGCGCTTGTAAGGAGCCGAAAAAATCCTAAATACGCCTACTAGAAGATAAGATACAGCGGTTTAAAAACTACGAAATTTTAAAAAATCAAAAATACCCTTCCACTATTTTGATTATAGCGTCTGAACCGTTTATCTCCGAGTAACCCGAATGAAATCAGTCGAAAGAGGAGTGTTTCGCGCTTGTAAGGAGCCAAAAAAATCCTAAATAAGCCTACTAGAAGATAAGATACAGCGGTTTAAAAACTTCGAAGTTTTAAAAAATCAAAAATACCCTTCCACTATTTTGAATATAGCGTCTGAACCGTTTATCTCCGAGAAACCCGTATGAAATCAGTCGAAAGAGGAGAGTTTCGCGCTTGAAATGAGCCAATAAAATCCTACATACGCCTACTAGAAGATAAGATACTGCGGTTTAAAAACTACGAAATTTTAAAAAATCAAAAATACCCTTCCACTATTTTGAATATAGCGTCTGAACCGTTTCTCTCCGAGAAACCCGAATGAAATCAGTCGAAAGAGGAGAGTTTCGCGCTTGTAAGGAGCCAAAAAAATCCTAAATACGCCTACTAGAAGATAAGATACAGCGGTTTAAAAACTTCGAAATTTTAAAAAATCAAAAATACCCTTCCACTATTTTGAATATAGCGTCTGAACCGTTTATCTCCGAGAAACCCGAATGAAACGAGTCGATAGAGGAGAGTTTCGCGCTTGTAAGGAGCCAAAAAAATCCTAAATACGCCTACTAGAAGATAAGATACAGCGGTTTAAAAACTTCGAAATTTTAAAAAATCAAAAATACCCTTCCACTATTTTGAATATAGCGTCTGAACCGTTTATCTCCGAGAAACCCGAATGAAATCAGTCGAAAGAGGAGAGTTTCTCGATTGAAATGAGCCGAAAAAATCCTAAATACGCCTACTGGAAGATAAGATACAGCGGTTTAAAAACTTCGAAATTTTAAAAAATCAAAAATACCCTTCCACTATTTTGAATATAGCGTCTGAACCGTTTATCTCCGAGAAACCCGAATGAAACGAGTCGAAAGAGGAGAGTTTCGCGCTTGAAATGAGACAAAAAAATCCTAAATACGCCTACTAGAAGATAAGATACAGCGGTTTAAAAACTACGAAATTTTAAAAAATCAAAAATACCCTTCCACTATTTTGAATATAGCGTCTGAACCGTTTCTCTCCGAGAAACCCGAATGAAATCAGTCGAAAGAGGAGAGTTTCGCGCTTGTAAGGAGCCAAAAAAATCCTAAATACGCCTACTAGAAGATAAGATACAGCGGTTTAAAAACTACGAAATTTTAAAAAATCAAAAATACCCTTCCACTATTTTGAATATAGCGTCTGAACCGTTTATCTCCGAGAAACCCGAATGAAATCAGTCGAAAGAGGAGAGTTTCGCGCTTGTAAGGAGCCAAAAAAATCCTAAATACGCCTACTAGAAGATAAGATACAGCGGTTTAAAAACTACGAAATTTTAAAAAATCAAAAATACCCTTCCACTATTTTGAATATAGCGTCTGAACCGTTTCTCTCCGAGAAACCTGAATGAAATCAGTCGAAAGAGGAGAGTTTCTCGCTTGAAATGAGCCAAAAAAATCCTAAATACGCCTACTAGACGATAAGATACAGCGGTTTAAAGACTTCGATATTTTAAAAAATCAAAAATGCCCTTCCACTATTTTGAATATACCGTCTGAACCGTTTCTCTCCGAGAAACCCGAATGAAATCAGTCGAAAGAGGAGAGTTTCGCGCTTGTAAGGCGCCAACAAAATCCTAAATACGCCTACTAGAAGATAAGATACAGCGGTTTAAAAACTTCGAAATTTTAAAAAATCAAAAATATCCTTCCACTATTTTGAATATAGCGTCTGAACCGTTTCTCTCCGAAAAACCCGAATGAAATCAGTCGAAAGAGGAGAGTTTCGCGCTTGTAAGGAGCCAAAAAAATCCTAAATACGCCTACTAGAAGATAAGATACAGCGGTTTAAAGACTTCGAAATTTTAAAAAATCAAAAATGCCCTTCCACTATTTTGAATATAGCGTCTGAACCGTTTCTCTCCGAAAAACCCGAATGAAATCAGTCGAAAGAGGAGAGTTTCGCGCTTGTAAGGAGCCAAAAAAATCCTAAATACGCCTACTAGAAGATAAGATACAGCGGTTTAAAAACTACGAAATTTTAAAAAATCAAAAATACCCTTCCACTATTTTGAATATAGCGTCTGAACCGTTTATCTCCGAGAAACCCGAATGAAATCAGTCGAAAGAGGAGAGTTTCGCGCTTGTAAGGAGCCAAAAAAATCCTAAATACGCCTACTAGAAGATAAGATACAGCGGTTTAAAAACTTCGAAATTTTAAAAAATCAAAAATACCCTTCCACTATTTTGAATATAGCGTCTGAACCGTTTCTCTCCGAGAAACCCGAATGAAATCAGTCGAAAGAGGAGAGTATCGCGCTTGAAATGAGCCGAAAAAATCCTAAATACGCCTACTAGAAGATAAGATACAGCGGTTTAAAAATTACGAAATTTTAAAAAATCAAAAATACCCTTCCACTATTTTGAATATACCGTCTGAACCGTTTCTCTCCGAAAAACTCGAATGAAACGAGTCGATAGAGGAGAGTTTCGCGCTTGTAAGGAGCCAAAAAAATCCTAAATACGCCTACTAGAAGATAAGATACAGCGGTTTAAAAACTTCGAAATTTTAAAAAATCAAAAATACCCTTCCACTATTTTGAATATAGCGTCTGAACCGTTTCTCTCCGAAAAACCCGAATGAAATCAGTCGAAAGAGGAGAGATTCTCGATTGAAATGAGCCGAAAAAATCCTAAATACGCCTACTGGAAGATAAGATACAGCGGTTTAAAAACTTCGAAATTTTAAAAAATCAAAAATACCCTTCCACTATTTTGAATATAGCGTCTGAACCGTTTATCTCCGAGAAACCCGAATGAAACGAGTCGAAAGAGGAGAGTTTCGCGCTTGTAAGGAGACAAAAAAATCCTAAATACGCCTCCTAGAAGATAAGATACAGCCGTTTAAAAACTCCGAAATTTTAAAAAATCAAAAATACCCTTCCACTATTTTGAATATAGCGTCTGAACCGTTTCTCTCCGAAAAACCCGAATGAAATCAGTCGAAAGAAGAGAGTTTCGCGCTTGTAAGGAGCCAAAAAAATCCTAAATACGCCTACTAGAAGATAAGATACAGCGGTTTAAAAACTACGAAATTTTAAAAAATCAAAAATACCCTTCCACTATTTTGAATATAGCGTCTGAACCGTTTCTCTCCGAAAAACCCGAATGAAATCAGTCGAAAGAGGAGAGTTTCTCGCTTGAAATGAGCCAAAAAAATCCTAAATACGCCTACTAGACGATAAGATACAGCGGTTTAAAGACTTCGAAATTTTAAAAAATCAAAAATACCCTTCCACTATTTTGAATATAGCGTCTGAACCGTTTCTCTCCGAAAAACCCGAATGAAATCAGTCGAAAGAGGAGAGTTTCGCGCTTGAAATGAGCCAAAAAAATCCTAAATACGCCTACTAGACGATAAGATACAGCGGTTTAAAGACTTCGAAATTTTAAAAAATCAAAAATACCCTTCCACTATTTTGAATATAGCGTCTGAACCGTTTCTCTCCGAAAAACCCGAATGAAATCAGTCGAAAGAGGAGAGTTTCTCGATTGAAATGAGCCGAAAAAATCCTAAATACGCCTACTAGAAGATAAGATACAGCGGTTTAAAGACTTCGAAATTTTAAAAAATCAAAAATGCCCTTCCACTATTTTGAATATACCGTCTGAACCGTTTCTCTCCGAAAAACCCGAATGAAATCAGTCGAAAGAGGAGAGTTTCGCGCTTGTAAGGAGCCAAAAAAATCCTAAGTACGCCTACTAGAAGATAAGATACAGCGGTTTAAATACTTCGAAATTTTAAAAAATCAAAAATATCCTTCCACTATTTGGAATATAGCGTCTGAACCGTTTCTCTCCGAAAAACCCGAATGAAATCAGTCGAAAGAGGAGAGTTTCGCGCTTGTAATGAGCCAAAAAAATCCTAAATACGCCTACTAGAAGATAAAATACCGCGGTTTAAAGACTTCGAAATTTTAAAAAATCAAAAATACCCTTCCACTATTTTGAATATAGCGTCTGAACCGTTTCTCTCCGAAAAACTCGAATGAAATCAGTGGAAAGAGGAGAGTTTCGCGCTTGTAAGGCGCCAACAAAATCCTAAATACGCCTACTAGAAGATAAGATACCGCGGTTTAAATACTTCGAAATTTTAAAAAATCAAAAATATCCTTCCACTATTTTGAATATAGCGTCTGAACCGTTTCTCTCCGAAAAACCCGAATGAAATCAGTCGAAAAAAGAGAGTTTCGCGCTTGTAAGGAGCCAAAAAAATCCTAAATACGTCTACTAGAAGATAAGATACAGCGGTTTAAAGACTTCGAAATTTTAAAAAATCAAAAATGCCCTTCCACTATTTTGAATATACCGTCTGAACCGTTTCTCTCCGAAAAACCCGAATGAAATCAGTCGAAAGAGGAGAGTTTCGCGCTTGTAAGGAGCCAAAAAAATCCTAAGTACGCCTACTAGAAGATAAGATACCGCGGTTTAAATACTTCGAAATTTTAAAAAATCAAAAATATCCTTCCACTATTTTGAATATAGCGTCTGAACCGTTTCTCTCCGAAAAACCCGAATGAAATCAGTCGAAAAAAGAGAGTTTCGCGCTTGTAAGGAGCCAAAAAAATCCTAAATACGCCTACTAGAAAATAAGATACCGCGGTTTAAATACTTCGAAATTTTAAAAAATCAAAAATATCCTTCCACTATTTTGAATATAGCGTCTGAACCGTTTCTCTCCGAAAAACCCGAATGAAATCAGTCGAAAAAAGAGAGTTTCGCGCTTGTAAGGAGCCAAAAAAATCCTAAATACGCCTACTAGAAGATAAGATACAGCGGTTTAAAAACTACGAAATTTTAAAAAATCAAAAATACCCTTCCACTATTTTGAATATAGCGTCTGAACCGTTTCTCTCCGAAAAACTCGAATGAAACGAGTTGAAAGAGGAGAATTTCGCGCTTGTAAGGAGCCAAAAAAATCCTAAATACGCCTACTAGAAGATAAGATACAGCGGTTTAAAAACTACGAAATTTTAAAAAATCAAAAATACCCTTCCACTATTTTGAATATAGAGTCTGAACCGTTTCTCCCCGAAAAACTCGAATGACACGAGTCGAAAGAGGAGAGTTTCGCGCTTGTAAGGAGCCAAAAAAATCCTAAATACGCCTACTAGAAGATAAGATACAGCGGTTTAAAAACTTCGAAATTTTAAAAAATCAAAAATACCCTTCCACTATTTTGAATATAGCGTCTGAACCGTTTCTCTCCGAAAAACCCGAATGAAATCAGTCGAAAGAGGAGAGTTTCTCGCTTGAAATGAGCCGAAAAAATCCTAAATACGCCTACTGGAAGATAAGATACAGCGGTTTAAAAACTTCGAAATTTTAAAAAATCAAAAATACCCTTCCACTATTTTGAACATAGCGTCTGAACCGTTTATCTCCGAGAAACCCGAATGAAACGAGTCGAAAGAGGAGAGTTTCGCGCTTGTAAGGAGCCAAAAAAATCCTAAATACGCCTACTAGAAGATAAGATACAGCGGTTTAAAAACTACGAAATTTTAAAAAATCAAAAATGCCCTTCCACTATTTTGAATATACCGTCTGAACCGTTTCTCTCCGAAAAACCCGAACGAAATCAGTGGAAAGAGGAGAGTTTCGCGCTTGTAAGGCGCCAACAAAATCCTAAATACGCCTACTAGAAGATAAGATACCGCGGTTTAAATACTTCGAAATTTTAAAAAATCAAAAATATCCTTCCACTATTTTGAATATAGCGTCTGAACCGTTTCTCTCCGAAAAACCCGAATGAAATCAGTCGAAAAAAGAGAGTTTCGCGCTTGTAAGGAGCCAAAAAAATCCTAAATACGCCTACTAGAAGATAAGATACAGCGGTTTAAAGACTTCGAAATTTTAAAAAATCAAAAATGCCCTTCCACTATTTTGAATATACCGTCTGAACCGTTTCTCTCCGAAAAACCCGAACGAAATCAGTCGAAATAGGAGAGTTTCGCGCTTGTAAGGAGCCAAAAAAATCCTAAGTACGCCTACTAGAAGATAAGATACCGCGGTTTAAATACTTCGAAATTTTAAAAAATCAAAAATATCCTTCCACTATTTTGAATATAGCGTCTGAACCGTTTCTCTCCGAAAAACCCGAATGAAATCAGTCGAAAAAAGAGAGTTTCGCGCTTGTAAGGAGCCAAAAAAATCCTAAATACGCCTACTAGAAGATAAGATACAGCGGTTTAAAAACTACGAAATTTTAAAAAATCAAAAATACCCTTCCACTATTTTGAATATAGCGTCTGAACCGTTTCTCTCCGAAAAACTCGAATGAAACGAGTTGAAAGAGGAGAGTTTAGCGCTTGAAATGAGACAAAAAAATCCTAAATACGCCTACTAGGAGATAGGATACAGCGGTCTAAAAACTACGAAATTTTAAAAAATCAAAAATACCCTTCCACTATTTTGAATATAGCGTCTGAACCGTTTCTCTCCGAAAAACCCGAATGAAATCAGTCGAAAGAGGAGAGTTTCTCGCTTGAAATGAGCCAAAAAAATCCTAAATACGCCTACTAGACGATAAGATACCGCGGTTTAAAGACTTCGAAATTTTAAAAAATCAAAAATACCCTTCCACTATTTTGAATATAGAGTCTGAACCGTTTCTCCCCGAAAAACTCGAATGAAATGAGTCGAAAGAGGAGAGTTTCGCGCTTGTAAGGAGCCAAAAAAATCCTAAATACGCCTACTAGAAGATAAGATACAGCGGTTTAAAAACTTCGAAATTTTAAAAAATCAAAAATACCCTTCCACTATTTTGAATATAGCGTCTGAACCGTTTCTCTCCGAAAAACCCGAATGAAATCAGTCGAAAGAGGAGAGTTTCTCGCTTGAAATGAGCCGAAAAAATCCTAAATACGCCTACTAGAAGATAAGATACAGCGGTTTCAAAATTCCGAAATTTTAAAAAATCAAAAATACCCTTCCACTATTTTGAATATTCCGTCTGAACCGTTTCTCTCCGAAAAACTCGAATGAAACGAGTCGATAGAGGAGAGTTTCGCGCTTGTAAGGAGCCAAAAAAATCCTAAGTACGCCTACTAGAAGATAAGATACCGCGGTTTAAATACTTCGAAATTTTAAAAAATCAAAAATATCCTTCCACTATTTTGAATATAGCGTCTGAACCGTTTCTCTCCGAAAAACCCGAATGAAATCAGTCGAAAAAAGAGAGTTTCGCGCTTGTAAAGAGCCAAAAAAATCCTAAATACGCCTACTAGAAGATAAAATACCGCGGTTTAAAGACTTCGAAATTTTAAAAAATCAAAAATACCCTTCCACTATTTTGAATATAGCGTCTGAACCGTTTCTCTCCGAAAAACTCGAATGAAATCAGTCGAAAAAAGAGAGTTTCGCGCTTGAAATGAGCCAAAAAAATCCTAAATACGCCTACTAGAAGATAAGATACAGCGGTTTAAAAACTACGAAATTTTAAAAAATCAAAAATACCCTTCCACTATTTTGAATATAGCGTCTGAACCGTTTATCTCCGAAAAACCCGAATGAAATCAGTCGAAAGAGGACAGTTTCGCGCGTGAAATGTGCCAAAAAACCCTAAATACGCCTACTAGAAGATAAGATACAGCGGTTTAAAAACTACGAAATTTTAAAAAATCAAAAATACCCTTCCACTATTTTGAATATAGCGTCTGAACCGTTTCTCTCCGAAAAACCCGAATGAAATCAGTCGAAAGAGGAGAGTTTCTCGCTTGAAATGAGCCGAAAAAATCCTAAATACGCCTACTAGAAGATAAGACACAGCGGGTTAAAAACTCCGAAATTTTAAAAAATCAAATATACCCTTCCACTATTTTGAATATAGCGTCTGAACCGTTTCTCTCCGAGAAACCCGAATGAAACGATTCGAAAGAGGAGAGTTTCGCGCTTGAAATGAGCCAAAAAAATCCTAAATACGCCTACTAGAGGATAAGATACAGCGGTTTAAAAACTACGAAATTTTAAAAAATCAAAAATACCCTTCCACTATTTTGAATATAGCGTCTGAACCGTTTATCTCCGAGAAACCCGAATGAAATGATTCGAAAGAGAAGAGTTTCGCGCTTGAAATGAGCCAAAAAAATCCTAAATTCGCCTACTAGAAGATAAGATACAGCGGTTTAAAAACTTCGAAATTTTAAAAAATCAAAAATACCCTTCCACTATTTTGAATATAGCGTCTGAACCGTTTCTCTCCGAAAAACCCGTATGAAATGAGTCGAAAGAGGAGAGTTTCGCGCTTGAAATGAGCCAAAAAAATCCTAAATACGCCTACTAGAAGATAAGATACCGCGGTTTAAAGACTTCGAAATTTTAAAAAATCAAAAATACCCTTCCACTATTTTGAATATAGCGTCTGAACCGTTTATCTCCGAAAAACCCGAATGAAATCAGTCGAAAGAGTAGAGTTTCGCGCTTGAAATGAGCGAAAAAAATCCTAAATACGCCTACTAGAAGATAAGATACCGCGGTTTAAATACTTCGAAATTTTAAAAAATCAAAAATATCCTTCCACTATTTTGAATATAGCGTCTGAACCGTTTCTCTCCGAAAAACCCGAATGAAATCAGTCGAAAGAGGAGAGTTTCGCGCTTGTAAGGAGCCGAAAAAATCCTAAATACGCCTACTAGGAGATAAGATACAGCGGTTTAAAAACTACGAAATTTTAAAAAATCAAAAATACCCTTCCACTATTTTGAATATAGCGTCTGAACCGTTTATCTCCGAGAAACCCGAATGAAATCAGTCGAAAGAGGAGAGTTTCGCGCTTGTAAGGAGCCAAAAAAATCCTAAATACGCCTACTAGAAGATAAGATACAGCGGTTTAAAAACTACGAAATTTTAAAAAATCAAAAATACCCTTCCAATATTTTGAATATAGCGTCTGAACCGTTTATCTCCGAGAAACCCGAATGAAATCAGTCGAAAGAGGAGAGTTTCGCGCTTTTAAGGAGCCAAAAAAATCCTAAATACGCCTACTAGAAGATAAGATACAGCGGTTTAAAAACTACGAAATTTTAAAAAATCAAAAATACCCTTCCACTATTTTGAATATAGCGTCTGAACCGTTTATCTCCGAGAAACTCGAATGAAACGAGTCGAAAGAGGAGAGTTTCGCGCTTGTAAGGAGCCAAAAAAATCCTAAATACGCCTACTAGAAGATAAGATACAGCGGGTTAAAAACTCCGAAATTTTAAAAAATCAAATATACCCTTCCACTATTTTGAATATAGCGTCTGAACCGTTTATCTCCGAGAAACCCGAATGAAATCAGTCGAAAGAGGAGAGTTTCGCGCTTGTAAGGAGCCAAAAAAATCCTAAATACGCCTACTAGAAGATAAGATACAGCGGTTTAAAAACTACGAAATTTTAAAAAATCAAAAATACCCTTCCACTATTTTGAATATAGCGTCTGAACCGTTTATCTCCGAGAAACCCGAATGAAATCAGTCGAAAGAGGAGAGTTTCGCGCTTTTAAGGAGCCAAAAAAATCCTAAATACGCCTACTAGAAGATAAGATACAGCGGTTTAAAAACTACGAAATTTTAAAAAATCCAAAATACCCTTCCACTATTTTGAATATAGCGTCTGAACCGTTTATCTCCGAGAAACCCGAATGAAACGAGTCGAAAGAGGAGAGTTTCGCGCTTGAAATGAGCCAAAAAAATCCTAAATACGCCTACTAGGAGATAAGATACAGCGGTTTAAAAACTACGAAATTTTAAAAAATCAAAAATACCCTTCCACTATTTTGAATATAGCGTCTGAACCGTTTATCTCCGAGAAACCAGAAAGAAATCAGTCGAAAGAGGAGAGTTTCGCGCTTGTAAGGAGCCAAAAAAATCCTAAATACGCCTACTAGAAGATAAGATACAGCGGTTTAAAAACTACGAAATTTTAAAAAATCAAAAATACCCTTCCACTATTTTGAATATAGCGTCTGAACCGTTTATCTCCGAGAAACCCGAATGAAATCTGTCGAAAGAGGAGAGTTTCGCGCTTGAAATGAGACAAAAAAATCCTAAATACGCCTACTAGAAGATAAGATACAGCGGTTTACAAACTACGAAATTTTAAAAAATCAAAAATACCCTTCCACTATTTTGAATATAGCGTCTGAACCGTTTATCTCCGAGAAACCCGAATGAAATCAGTCGAAAGAGGAGAGTTTCGCGATTGTAAGGAGCCAAAAAAATCCTAAATACGCCTACTAGAAGATAAGATACAGCGGTTTAAAAATTCCGAAATTTTAAAAAATCAAAAATACCCTTCCACTATTTTGAATATAGCGTCTGAACCGTTTATCTCCGAGAAACCCGAATGAAATCAGTCGAAAGAGGAGAGTTTCGCGCTTGAAATGAGCCAAAAAAATCCTAAATACGCCTACTAGGAGATAAGATACGGCGGTTTAAAAACTACGAAATTTTAAAAAATCAAAAATACCCTTCCACTATTTTGAATATAGCGTCTGAACCGTTTATCTCCGAGAAATCCGAATGAAATCAGTCGAAAGAGGAGAGTTTCGCGCTTGAAATGAGACAAAAAAATCCTAAATACGCCTACTAGAAGATAAGATACAGCGGTTTAAAAACTACGAAATTTTAAAAAATCAAAAATACCCTTCCACTATTTTGAATATAGCGTCTGAACCGTTTATCTCCGAGAAACACGAATGAAATCAGTCGAAAGAGGAGAGTTTCGCGCTTGTAAGGAGCCAAAAAAATCCTAAATACGCCTACTAGAAGATAAGATACAGCGGTTTAAAAACTACGAAATTTTAAAAAATCAAAAATACCCTTCCACTATTTTGAATATAGCGTCTGAACCGTTTATCTCCGAGAAACCCGAATGAAACGAGTCGAAAGAGGAGAGTTTCGCGCTTGAAATGAGCCAAAAAAATCCTAAATACGCCTACTAGAAGATAAGATACAGCGGTTTAAATATTCCGAAATTTTAAAAAATCAAAAATACCCTTCCACTATTTTGAATATAGCGTCTGAACCGTTTATCTCCGAGAAACCCGAATGAAACGAGTCGAAAGAGGAGAGTTTCGCGCTTAAAATGAGACAAAAAAATCCTAAATACGCCTACTAGAAGATAAGATACAGCGGTTTAAATACTATGAAATTTTAAAAAATCAAAAATACCCTTCTACTATTTTGAATATAGCGTCTGAACCGTTTATCTCCGAGAAACCCGAATGAAACGTGTCGAAAGAGGAGAGTTTCGCGCTTGAAATGAGACAAAAAAATCCTAAATACGCCTACTAGAAGATAAGATACAGCGGTTTAAAAACTACGAAATTTTAAAAAATCAAAAATACCCTTCCACTCTTTTGAATATAACGTCTCAACCGTTTATCTCCGAAAAACTCGAATGAAACAATTCGAAAGAGGAGAGTTTCTCGCTTGAAATGAGCCAAAAAAATCCTAAATACGCCTTCTAGAAGATAAAATACAGCGGTTTAAAAACTACGAAATTTTAAAAAATCAAAAATACCCTTCCACTATTTTGAATATAGCGTCTGAACCGTTTATCTCCGAGAAACCCGAATGAAATCAGTCGAAAGAGGAGAGTTTCGCGCTTGTAAGGAGCCAAAAAAATCCTAAATACGCCTACTAGAAGATAAGATACAGCGGTTTAAAAACTATGAAATTTTAAAAAATCAAAAATACCCTTCCACTATTTTGAATATAGCGTCTGAACCGTTTATCTCCGAGAAACCCGAATGAAACGAGTCGAAAGAGGAGAGTTTCTCGCTTGAAATGAGCCAAAAAAATCCTAAATACGCCTACTAGAAGATAAGATACAGCGGTTTAAATGCTACGAAATTTTAAAAAATCAAAAATACCCTTCCACTATTTTGAATATAGCGTCTGAACCGTTTATCTCCGAGAAACCCGAATGAAACGAGTCGAAAGAGGAGAGTTTCGCGCTTGAAATGAGACAAAAAAATCCTAAATACGCCTACTAGAAGATAAGATACAGCGGTTTAAAAGCTACGAAATTTTAAAAAATCAAAAATACCCTTCCACTATTTTGAATATAGCGTCTGAACCGTTTATCTCCGAGAAACCAGAATGAAATCAGTCGAAAGAGGAGAGCTTCGCGCTTGTAATGAGCCAAAAAAATCCTAAATACGCCTACTAGAAGATAAGATACAGCGGTTTAAAAACTATGAAATTTTAAAAAATCAAAAATACCCTTCCACTATTTTGAATATAGCGTCTGAACCGTTTATCTCCGAGAAACCCGAATGAAACGAGTCGAAAGAGGAGAGTTTCGCGCTTGAAATGAG